>NW_006800226.1:182504-194462 GCF_000485575.1 Poecilia formosa
TATATATATATATATATATATATACATAGTGCTTTTTTATCTTCAGCAAAGTTAGAAGAAGATGGGTGAATGTACTGCCTCAAATCCGAACAGAAGGACATAATTTCATTGCTGAAAATTATTTTCTGAAGCAAACGAAATGTTTGTCGGACATATTTTCTCCTTTCTCCAGTTAAAGTGCTGTTTTATTGTTCAGAAGATAGTCTGCACATAAAGGCCGAACACTCTACCAAATGTTGTTTGCTGGAGCATTTGATGTGCTCATAGGGCTACGCACGGAAGTCAAGCAGTCGGTTAGGGCTTACATTTACGTCTGTTTTGGGAGTTAATGTTGTGTGAAGAAATGCTCTGTCCTTCATTCCACAGCCAAAGTGTGGCCAACTGCATCAAAAATTGTTTTATATGAATAAACCATTGTTTGTTTTATGTGCATATTAAATTGATTTGGGGGAAATGGCGTACGTGGAGAACCTTCAAATCATTTTCACACAAACAGCTGTGAACTGGATGAGTGGAAAATTCTGATTTATTTTCAACATCGATTTTCTTCATCAGGCTCTAAAGGAGTGTTTTTTAATTTTTTAATTTTTTTATTCAGGCTTCAATAAAGCTGCTACTCACTGTCATCTTTTACTGTTGTGCCCCTGGCATAAAATTATTTCCTAGGCACATCTTCCTCCATTCCACTGAAGCATAATTTTTTTTGTTGTGGTTTTAAAGTTAAATTATTTGGTTCAAGGATTTTAAAGTCTGATAAAACTTCTCTGCGGGGCTTTCAGGGCCGAGAGTTACAGGTTGTATAATATCAAAATAAACACTCACTAATGACTCACTGGTGTGTCAATAAAAATCACAGCTGAAGAAATATAAAAAAAGCTTATAGTTATCATTAAACAGCAGGTTACATTAAAAACAAAATTCAATAAAAGCAGAATATGATGACCATGATCTTTTAAAATATTAGAATGTTCCTTTTGCTTGAGAGAAAAAAACAACAACAATCTAATGAGGTAATAGGAACTGGGGTCATCGGGATCCCTTAGGAAGTGTCTATTGGTTATAAGTACAGGTAAGTTTATGTGCTACTATTTAAAAAATAATCAAAATCACAAGAAAAAAAACGTTTTGTTGTGAAAGATTTTAGTAAATCTGAAGGAAATCTCTAATCGAGGAGGAAGTTGCAGAAAACCAATCTTCATTGAACTTGATCTTGTACTCGTCACATTTTCTTGCATTTAAAATCAGATCTTACTGTAGAGTGTATTCTGATTATAATCTAACTGCAGCTTTTCCTGTTTTCCCTGTAGCCTGATATCATCCAGGCGATACTATTTTGAGATTCTTCACAAGCAAGATGACAAGGGATCCGACCACGTGGAGGTTGGGGTAAGTTAGCACAAAGTTTCTTCTGTTTTTTTGTTTTTTTTATTAGAACTATTATTCCTCACAGATGTTGTTAGTCAGAGTTCATGGCTTTCAGTGTAGACACACACTTATGCTAATCTAGAAGTTCATCTAAAAGTTTCCATTTAATTTCAACTTTGTACTCTATGGTTTAAATCCATGTAACTATGTATGTATTTTCTTGTGCAAAATGAGTGCGAACTGGTGTGAACATATTGGTCTGTATGTGATGATGACACTTGCACACATTCAAAATAAGGCCTGATTGACCCATTTAAAAACAATGTCACATTGTTAAAGGACAGCACTGATTCGAAACACATATTGATTGAAACAAATACCAAATGCTGAAGTTGGTCATTTTGAAGCAAAAGAAGTAAACTGCTTATTTTGCGCCAAAATAAGCAGTTTACTTATATGGAAAATAAGCAAATTGCTGCCTTATTAGCGTTGTTGTAGAAAATCAGACATGTGTGCCACAGATGCATAATTAAACGTTTCATTAATTACAAACATTAAAACTGTGGAATAGTCCAACAGATGCTGCATATGATAGTTTATAAACAGCAGTCAAATTCAGTAGTTTTGTAAACAAAACCTGTGCTGTGTCGTTGGAGGAGACCCAACTGCACCAGCAGGGAGAGGCGAGCAAATAGAAATCAACCCGTTTATGCAAAAGCAAAGACTGAGCTGGTGAGAGCTGGCTCATGTTACTCATTAGGTCGTTTGATCACAGCTATTCAAATACTCAAGCCATTGGTTTGCCTACCAAAGAATGCAGAGTGCAGCATTTTTAACACACCTCTTTCTCTTTCCGTTATTTTTGTTGTCAGTCTTGCACAAGACCTTAACATTTTGCCCTGTCTTCTGTTTGTGGCAACTCTCCAATGCACCATTTTCTCCGCAGAGTGGTGTCTCCACCTCAGGCAAGGCTCCAACTGGAACTTAAATTCGAGATGAAGTGTCAAACAAAAGCCCACATCCCTTATATAACCTTTTGTTCTGAGTATGTAGGCAGGTGGCGAGAGATCACTTAGGTGTGGATGTAGGATATATCTTTTAACTAGCTTTGAGTTATAATCCTTGTCAGCAGTTGGTATAACACCAACGGTGTCAGAGTGATAGATCTTCTCCCACTGTAGTTTTTTTCATGTTTTGTCATCCTGAAAATTAGACATATTTTCCTCACTTGGATTTTTATGTATTTTACTGCTTACACTGCTTTTGTGACATTTTTCAGGCGTATACTCGTTCCCGAATTGTTTATAAAGGCTAAGACTCAGAAAGTTCTTTTATTTCTATTTTTTTTCTCTCTGTATTTCTTTTCTCATATTGATCGGGGTGATGCAAAGTTCTGTGACGACAGACGGATCATACAGGAAACTGGTTTGTAATAAGATGATACAGCAGCCAAAGGAGAACAGAAAGTTCCTTAGGTGTTCGTAAACCCTTTGGGATTTTTGTGTGTGTGTGTGTGTGTGTGTGTGTGTGTGTGTTCTGTGAAGTACAGTTTAGATTGGGCTTAAAAATCCAACCTGACGCCGTGGATCCCGTCCACATTGTGTCTGAACTCGATCCAGTCCGACTAACTAACTCTAGTTAGAGCTCAGAGCCTGAAATAAACCCAACACAATATTTTAAACTGTTAACAATTTCAAATACTTCCAGGCCTTCATTGAATGAAAGATCACCACATTAGGAAGCGTGTAATAAACTGGTGATTTGAGGTCACATTTCAACTCTTAATATCATCTAAAAAAGTACAAGCCTCCCTCCACCACTGGCTAGTACATTTGCTGTCAAGAGAACAGAGAAGTATGTTGTTGTGCATGTCAGTACTGCAAAATAAAAAAAAGTTGCAGCCTTTGGTAAATGTTCCTCCGTATTGCAGCAAGGTGTATCAAATAACAACCGTCTTTCTGTGGTTTTCCCACAGCGACTAGTACGTTCTTCTTTACAAAGGTGTTTCATCACTGTGTCTTGCTCTGCTTCGTCTACATTTCACAGCATTGTCCCAAGGTAAGTTTGACTCACGTTGCATCTTTGTGGTGCTGTCAGCAAGACAGTCTGACGGACCACATTGAGAGCAGTACATGTTGTCTAATGTGGCGAACAAGAGAACAGACGAATGGTGTGTGTAACAAATCAGTTGCATTTTGTAGGAACAATTCAGCAGAGTTTAAGGAATGAGTTGGGAATCGGTGATCTAGAGTATATGTCTCATCTGTTTTGAGGCAGATTCTAAGGATGCATCAGAATAATTGTAATAAAACTTAAGACCATTCATCTCAGCTTGGTCAGCTTAACGTTAACGGTCCAGGTCAACTAATAAATGGCAAGCAAAATATCTGAACCAAATAATGCATGGTATGAAATAAATTTTACAATTCAGTCCATACCATCATTTCAGGGTCATATTTTTCAGCAAAAGCTGATCTATCATTTACAGCTTTTTAAAATATCAGTTATTCTTGGGGTTATGTCTGAACAACAGGCACTTCATTGTAGGAATCTTTAAAAAGTTGTGTGCATATATATATATAGCAGTTCCTATTTATTTGGCTTAAAAAAATGGTTTAAAAGTGCTTGCTTTAAATCCTTGCTCTAAGCATAAATTTCATTCACTCTGATATCTTAACCAGAATGCTTTATTTGGCCTACCCCTGGCAGACTTTGGTTTAAAGAAACCAGGTGAATATGTTTTGTCTGACTGGAACGTAGTAACGTTTTGAAGCGGCCCGGTCAGAGTCCAGACGTCAGTCTGATAAAAGAGTGAGCAGAAAATATGTGTGCCAGGTTACAAATTTGTAGCACCTGTAAACCAGCCCCAAATATTTAGATTTTCGGCTTTAAAACACTAAAAGGATTTGCTTTTTCCTAACATTTTAATGGCTTCATAGAAAATTAAAGAGCAAACGGAGCCAAGAAAATGTAGAAAAA
This sequence comes from Poecilia formosa, assembly GCF_000485575.1. Lineage (NCBI taxonomy): Eukaryota > Metazoa > Chordata > Actinopteri > Cyprinodontiformes > Poeciliidae > Poecilia > Poecilia formosa. The sequence goes on from NW_006800226.1 coordinate 186,849, forward strand.
GAATAAATATTCAGAAGTCATAATTTTCAAGTAGAAAAATCAGTTTTTTGCTTCTATTCTCTTAAGCGAAAACGCTCATGGTGTTTTCAAAATAGATTGGTCCAACAAGATAAAGTGTAATGAATATAAAAGTCAGCAAGTTGAAATTATATGCTTGGTTGTGTGTATGTACGAATGCGCCGTCTGAGTAAGGCTTTCGCACGTGATTTAACGGTGGAATACATTTTATACCACGACAAAAATAGCAGATTTACTGTGACCAGCCCACAACAGCATAAGCCCAGGGCTCACATAAATCTGCAGATATCCAGGCCTTCATTTGTTAAAGAGCAGATGGTGGGAATTCATTGCTTCTTTTCCCCTCTGTACGACGTGTTCTCCGTAAAGCTGTGATTGTACAGTCAAAGGTGGGCCTATTGTCAAGGAATGTATTTGTTAAGCAGCTCTTCCTGTGAACGCTTGAAACATGCCCTACTAAAAGATATTCTGAAGAGTTTTGGCTTGAAAATGAGAAGGAAACATTCCTGCTATGATGGGCTTCTTTTCTGTTTTGTTGCACTTAGTATTTAAGAAGGCTAGCTGCTGGAAGGTGGGACATAAATAATGAATCAAAAAGGGACCATTTTAAAATGACTCAAATGCATATTTTGTAGGCGCAGCGGGGATTCTGCGCTTTGGCTGTATCTATCCAGTTCAGTCACCTGCCTTCAACCCTTTCCCCAATTATCTTCAAATAAAGTAGTAGTTTTTTTTTTTTTTAGTTATAGGTAGCTGCTTAACATGATAAATCATTCCATGAGCTGCAGTTTCATTAACTTTCTTAATTACCATCTGGATCTTTGTCAGTGAAACACAGGACCTTCCCCACCAGCCTAATGGAAAACATCTACTGATCGCAGCCTGACAGGACGACGGAAAGTGTTGCCCATTAAACAGAATGATTGAGGAGATGACAGAGGAGAAGAAAGCAACACTTTAATTAGCAATGGCAACTTTATGGACGGGCAGTGGTGTGAGGTTTAGCTGCGGGATTTTAATGGCCCTGTTTTAGGACTCCTACTGGGCCAAATCCCAGACTGATGACCAAGTATTACTCTCCTTCCACCGCTGCACTTGCACAGGCTCAGCTACACAGTCATGGCCACAAAGACCTTTCGGTATCTATGAAATTTCCCTCAGTATAAATCAGCAGTGCTAAAAGTGAACTGCAGCCAGGTGTTTAAATACAATGAGCATCTCTGTGATATATCCCAGGCTAACTATGTCAGTACCATTTTTCTTCCTTTTAATTTAACTTTTTTTTTTCCTTTGGTTGGATCAAGGTTTTCAGATCTGAAATTTGTTCAAATGCATTTTACATAACCCTTTTTATGCAATTTCTTTTACATTAATACATAACACATTTCAATACTCCACCAAAAGAAAACTTTTGTTTTGTGTTGCTAAATTACTGATCTTTCTATTTAAGCCACCTCATGATAACGAGATGACTTTACATTTATTTACCCTACATATGAATTTACAGCTATTGTTTGTCTTCAGCACGGTCTACATGTACAACATTGACCCGATGGTGACTAACGTTGCTGTAGGTTGTATGTATTCCAAAAGTCCAGTAACAAATTCTTAATCTCTAAACATTTGTGGAATTTGACTTTCCAGGCATTTTTCCAGCTCTAGGTAAGTGTGGGGAAATATTTTAGATATTATTTCCTGCCTTAATATATTTCTGGATTTAAAAATATGTATACATATATATAAAAGATCTAGATGTTCATGAGCAAAGTTTTGAGTTGCTTTGGTTCATTCTTTTTGTCTGTGTGCTATTCTTGCCATCCACCCGTTCTACCATTCATCCATCCATCTGTTCGTCCATCCACTTCAATCATGTGTACATTCATCTCCCTTTCAATACATTCTGGTGTAGGTGCAGATTTGGAAAATTAAAACTTACTATTGACTACTTTCGAGATGTCAGCCACATTAGGCTTGCTATAGACTTTTGCATTTGCTAAATGTGCCAAAAAAGATTAAAAGCAGATGTGCTGTCACAAACAGCACACGCACTTCCACACTCCACCAAAAGGAGGCAGGTGGTCTGCCACAACAATAACCATGCACTGCAGGACTCCTTTCCTGGCTCATTTATTTCATAGCACCAAGGTGATGCTTCATCCAACAGGTGCAGTGTGCAAGTCCTAACAGTGGAATCCTACACCCCACACATGCGTAAGTGTTCTTAGCCCGGGAACTTAACCCCAGGCTTTCTGTCAATCCACAGCATCTGTTTACTGATTTGGGTGTATTTGTGTGTTGAAATGGGTGAAAATGGTGCTGAAGCATATTAAGGGGTCAGTAAGAGTAGAAATGAATTTGTAAGTGCCGTCCATTTAACGCCGGAAGGTGTTTATGAGCCCTGACTCCAGTCATACACCCATTTAAATCTAGAATTCACTTTTCCCCCACACCAGTATTGGCTCATATAATGAAATCCTCCCTCAGAACATAGCATTACTCAGGTTTCTGTCATGAGCAGCTGCTTTTGTCATTGTCAGGACAGTGAACTTGTTTGGGTTATGTCATTCAGTAACTAATCATTTATGTTTATGTTTTCAGTGTATTTCAACAATGACCTCCACTGGGAGGGCCATACAGATTATTTTTTATTTTATCTCCATTTCTATTTCCATTTTACTCTCAGCTGCTTTTACAGCGTTCATGTCCGTGTCCTGCATACCATGCAGGCCTTGTACAGTATGTTCACTCCTTGGACAGACTTGGATAGAGTTTTAATCTACTGCTGTTTATCTGTTTCTCTTCTTGTTGGTGCCGAATGAACTAAAAACCTTTTCCAGAGAAAGACATTTTTGCTCCAGAATTAACCAAAAGACTATTTTCCATCTGTTGTTCTTGGACAACGCTCAATTTGTCCTGCTAAAAACAAGGCTATTTTTCCCAGTAGTTTTGTTGTTTAATAAAGAGGCGGTAAAATATAAGTATTAAAAAAAAAATCTTCTGACTGGCATAAACGTTATTTCACAGTGCTGTCTTCTCCTGATTACTTGACAGTAGTTAAAATGAAGCTCGACTCCAAACTACTGAAGTAAGCAGGGAGTGAGATAAATGCTTTGCTATGCTAATTGTTCTTTCATTAGCTTGTTAATTGTCACTTTGCTTTCTTTGCACCACAGCTGCAAGATGTAATTCTTGGCTTGTTAGCAGCATGTCATTCCCAGCCAAGAACTTTCTCAGTTCTTTGTCTGAAACATGGTGGACACTCACATGTGATCCTCTTTCTTCTGTCTACCCATAAGTTATATGAAAACAGATTACTTAAAAAAAAATTCTGATTATTGATTGACAGTCCTCTATTCTTTTTTTTGCACACACATCTCTACGTGTTTCTAAGCTTTAAGATCAAAGATTAGAAGTTAAGTGCATCTCTACCTGCTGAAAAATATATTAGATGGATTCCAAATGACTGAGGTGGGATATATCCTTTTTACAACAAAAATGATACAAAAGGAAATAAATTAATCTCTAAATACTTTACAGCTTTCTATTCATCAACCATTTCTTCAGAGATTAGCCTCTAATGATTTTCATTGTAATAGCCTAGAAAGAATAAGACAGCAATGGAAACTACTGCGCTAAATAAGTGACTTATCTGCTTTGCTTTTACTACTTCAAAAGAAATCTTTGTCATGACATTTTAATAATAGGCTAACCAGATTTATCATAAGATATAATGTCTTACTTATAGTCAAAACTTCTATTATAAATAAAGGTTAAAGAAAATGGATGGATATCTTGTTTACGTTTATACTTTCTCCTGGACCTGTGCCATCAGGTTTGTTAAAGTCTTACTCTGCTCACTCCCGCAGTTATTTTATTTTATTTCATTTTTGTGTTTACGCTCTGTTGCTTCGGGCCCAACGCCAGCTGTCTGTGGGTAAGGCAGCGTTTAGGCGATAATTGGTATACCTCGCGGTGTACCTCCCTGCCCTTTGTGGAGCATGCAGACATTACCAAGAATTACACAGTTATTATTAAAGCTTGCTCTGGACGTCGGATGTTCCTGGCAAACATTTGGTTTTTCAAATTCGTCAGATATCTTTACTTCCTGTGAATTTTGATTTCAAGTGAATCTTAACCAAACATGTAAGATCAAGATTTGCTTTAGCAGTTATTTTCCATGTGCTATATTAAGAAATCAACTTCAGCTTGTGAGGAGTTTAATTAAAGGAAACGTGAACTTCAGTGAACTTCAGTCAGTTCTGTCAGAGATTAAAAGTTCTGATTGTTAAAATGTAATAACCCATCTGAGAGCGTCTGTAAAAAGGAAGAAAAATAAATTATATATAATATTATATATTTATTTTCCTTTTGGGTATTTAAACTATTTTTTTTTTTATTTAACTGGATTTAAATAAGATGAGAAGAGGGAGGAATACTCTGGCTTCCTTCACCACTCTGTGACGACGACCAGCATAAACTCTTTAGCCGACTTTTCTAGTAATAGCCGACCTTCGTGTCAGCGCAGTATCTTGGCTAAGCGAGACAACCCTGAGGCTAAATTGTGCCATTTCTTTCAACATTTGGTGCTCTTTAATATTTCCCCGTTGATAATGGTTCTCTTTTCTCTCTGTTGAACTTTAAGAGGCACTTAGATTTCTTCCTCTTGCTGCTTCCCCTCAAACACATAAAAATACATACACAAACGAGTTAATACATGCATCATATGAAAAACATATTTGTTTCTTGTTTGACATTAAAGGAGATAAGATTTGAATTTTTTTTTCACTAGCAAATTCTGGATTCTACATGTATTCTCTTATTATGAAGTACAAATACATTTGAAACTGTGTAACTTGGGTCAAACCTTCTGGGTGTTCTTCCACAAGCATTTCATATTGTTTTCCGTTTCCAGTAGCAGTCCAGTTCTTACTGACAGAATTGGTTTAAGTGAGTCAGTTTGCAGGTCATTTTTCTTGTCCACACCTTTTCAGCTCTCCCCACACATTTTCTATGTGAATAAACCCCAAGTTTTTTGATTCATTCCCAATTACCAGAACACACTTGATGGCAGTTATTTCAGCTAAGAGTGTGACGAGATGCTTCTGTTGAGGACCAGAGAAACATTTAAAACATGCACATATTGGTTAGGATAGTTTTGGGTTTTTTCCCCTCTGATCATCTAAATTCCGATTTGAATTTTGTATTTTCTCGGATTATCTTTGCGTGATAGTTGTTTGACAATCTGAAAAGTGGGTAACAAAAAAGCAAAAACAAAAAATCTGTAAGGAGGCAAATACTTTTTTCACTGCACTGTACACACTTGAGATAACTCTGTAATTGACAAGGTATTTCCATTACACAGAGTTGGGCCTCCACTTACTCAAGCTGATCGGACCGTATCTCCCCGCATTCATTGCTTTGGAGACCATCATTGGCTGATATCATCCCCGCAGTAAAACTCTGCGCTGGAAAGATAAGATTTGTCTTTGGAGTGTAACCTCTGACGGAGGCACACATGCGTGAACTGTTCTTTATCATTCTCTTGGATGGAGGAAGGACTTTTGAAACCTTCGAAGTGTAACCTGAAGAACTATTAAGAATTGCTGTCCATGCATCCAGCTTTTCTAAAGCTCTGTAAGGTTGAAGCTGAGAATTGGGAAACCCTGCGGCAGAAGCTCGTTGGGAGCATCAGGACTGAGTCGACTTGCAGTTTCCTTCTTTGTGCGTCCAAATCAGCAAACAAACCAACTCCATTCCCCCAAAGACTCTTATAGCTGTTCTAGCTATTGAACTGTTCCTTTGAACTGGATTTTGGAGATTGTTTCAATCTACCTGAGGTTGATCACCTCAAAATAATAATAATAATAATAAATTCAAGTGTCTGGGCTTTGACAAATTAGTTAAATAAGATGATTTAGCCATCTTTTTTTATGTTGGCTTAATGCTTCTTATTGAAGACTTGCTGTTAAAATGCTTTGTGAAAACTGCCACGTGTTCAAACTTTTGTATCCAAGTTAGAGTTTGAATAACGTGCATTGAATGATTAATTGATTTCAGTGCTTCATTTTGTTCATCATAAGCCATTAGGGATTTGATCCTTTACTCTTTACTCATTTTTCTTCCCCTCTCCTCAGTAGTTTGAGGCATGCTGGTGGTTTAAGAGTAGAGTTATTGACGGGATGTTTTGACTGTAAGGTTGAGCTAGTTTGTTAATAAATATTCAGCCTTCAACTTTATTAATAATTTCATCAATATTAAATTATGAATCATACATATTAAAAATGACATAGGTCAAACGTTGCCACAATTCTCGTTTCCCCAACAATACGCAGCTATGGGAGATGAAAGACCTTAAAAATCAACAAATGATGAGAATACATGCCATGCATGTAACATAAAGAGAAGGCAGGAGCTTTTTGTGCTTACCAGAATGCAGACGTCAGAGTGCCCATTTAATTAAATCAAACAGTATCAGCAGCTGTTAATGTTTTGTCCAGTTTCTCCTTAATGATTGTAAGTAGCTGTTTCTGCCTGTGTGCTGCAACCCCTGAGGTTGTACAGAAACAGTTACAGCACTCTGCAAATTTTGTCGTGTTGTCGTGTCAGTTGGGTGAAGGCAAACCTTTTCAGAAATCGTATGTTGCCTTAACTTTTTTTTTGTCTTCTTTTGACTTTCCCAGCTCACTTTTCAAGACGGAAATAATGACAAAATGGCGAAGCGTTTTGTGGCCGGCTGAGCCGCGCCCCGCTGCGACTCAGCGTGGCGTTGTCGCTGTGCCCTTGTTTGATGTTCCTATGTTTGTGTCCTTCTGTGGGCACCGTATGGGTCCCTCAGTGTCACCGCATCAACATGGCTGCGAACTGCTGATATGAGCTTTAGATTCAGTACGGGAGAACATAACCTGTTGCTGATGAAATGCCCCTTCATCTAAGTGGGAGGGTGTTGTGTGTACAAACACTATTGTGGGAGTATTTGCATTGGGCCTGAGGTGGGTGTTTATATTTATATTCTCTAAGGAAAGGTTGGAAAATGACCTGTCTCCCATGATTACATCCTTGGTAAGTGGAAGTGACGAGGTAATTGTGAAATCTATTTAGGAGAATTGTTGCCTGTCTCTCTTCCTTCCTCTCGATGCTCCTCTGGTTCAGGTCATTAGTTGATTCCTGTCTATTTTTTCCCCTCCTCTCCACTCTTTGTCATCTTTTTTTGTGTTCTTGTTTTGTTCACAGTCTGTTTTCATTTTTCTCTTGTTTACTCCATTCCCTGGCTCTTTACAGCGCCGGATTTCATACTCTTGCTGGAAAATGTTTCACTCTGCTGTCTTTGCTGTCGCAGAATAAGTGAGTTTGTAGGGAAAAAAAACAAACAAACAAAAAAAATTCAGCATCAGCCAAATCCTCTCATTTTGAGATGCTCAGTAACAGAGAGAATGTCACTTAGCTGACAATCAGCCATGAGGGATTCCTGTTCATGTTCAGGTCGTGTTCTTACGCAGGTGCCTTTCTTGTGTGTCTCATTCAGTGGCGGCCGTTCCTCCCAGGTCTGAAGTATGAAGTGATAGACTCAGCTTACATCTCCCTCTACACAGGTAAGGA
>NW_006800226.1:194721-205161 GCF_000485575.1 Poecilia formosa
AAACCTTTCATATCAGTTTATTTACGACCAATTTTTATAAAAGAAAATTAAAATTTGGATCTGGGTTGTTGTTTATTTTTTACTTTTAAACAACAATGGGCTTGCTTACCATTATTATATTTTGAAATGTTCTTTGTTATACTTGGTCTTTGTTTTGCTTGCACGTAATCTTATCACATACAGAAACAATTTGAAATGTAGGACTAAGCATTGACATTTCAACAGAACTAGGCTGGTTTATTGTCTGTCTTCCATTAAATGTTGATTTGATCATATATTTTGGATCATTGTTCTGTTGAATAGTTAAAGACTCAATTTCAGTGTTCTGGCAGCGTTCGGCAGATGATAAAAAATACATATATCTTCAAAGCTATAAATATAGGATTATACTACATCCATAAAAACATCTACAGCGGGGGGAATGGGGGGGAATGGGGTTTACACACAATACATAATCCAGAGATGTCATTGGATGTGGCCGACACCGCACATGCTCTACTTGTGTCACGGTATTTGCAGCAAAGCTAAGAACTCTGCACTCTGAGTAGGTGCTTAACCTCTGCAGCACCAAGAATAGCAATGTGTCACAAGGCATCAGTTACACTGAAAGCGGAAAATGCCTGCTGCTCCAGAAATGATGCGCAGAGTTGTCAACTTGAGCAAAACCGCAGTGTTGCTTGGCTGTGAGCCAAACCCCGCGGCCTTGTTTATGACGAGCTGCGACAGAGAAGAATGGGGCCTCGTACATCGCAAGAGGTCACTCGCTGGATTCGGGCATTACCTTCTCATCATCTCCCAGCAGCCATCCATCCTGTCCTCCTGTGTCACACCCTCCCTCCTCACTAATTCACGTTACGTACACAGGCCAGAAAGCGTTTGAGATTCATTCATGTTTGTGAAATTATGCCACCTGTGTGGGGTTCGTATGTGTGCTTGGCGCAATTTAAGAACAAGAGAGGGGAAGTTGTATCAAAGTAATTCTATTACATTTTCATTTTTAATAAAACCTTAAGAAATATCCTTTTTAGAAGGACAGCCTATTAAAGATTCACATTATGTCTCATGGATGCAAGTCAAATTGGTTTCCTTTGAATCTAAAAACTGATTTTTCTCGTTTTATCTTGGAAAATTAAACCTGATAGTGCAAAACAGTAGAAAGCTTTCCGTGAACTTGAAGAGCACTCTAAATAAGAAAATTCTATCATTTCCTATAATTATTTTTTCTGATCTTGCCAGAAATAGTAGAGCTGATTTAAACTGGATGCTTTTGCAGCATGCAGATGTTATGCTTATCCTCTAAATTGTCAATTAGATTGATGTTTTCCACTTTATAAACTTTGTGTTAGCTAATCCACATTTTTGATCTGTGTTTGGGATTATCATCTTGTTGTACCACTCACAACTGTCCACGTTTTAACCATCTCATTGTCAGTTTGAGGTGAAACTTGAAGAATGTCATTGTTTTACCCAGTTTGTGGAATCTAAGAGTACCACTGGAAGCCCACAGCATGATGCCACAGCTACCATGCCTGACAGTTTACACAAAGTTCTTCAAATGTAATTCCTCACATTGACATCTCCAAACCTTAAAAAGTGCCAATTTACGAGATGTTTGTTTTGTTGTTGTTACTCCGATGAAAAAAGAAATCCCCAACAAAATCTGAAGTTTCCTACTTCAAGACATACGCAGCGGAGTGATCAAAAAGTCTTATTGTCAAACAAAAAGAAGCTTACAAAGGCTTACTTTGTGTACCATATGCACATATAGACTCAGGGTGTTGCACAGTTGACCCTTGTGAGAATGACAATGGTGCTGACCACCCTGTTAATTACAAATCATGTCTTCCATAAGCCCTTGCTCCCGATTTGCCATTAATCACACATTCTCTCTCCTCCCTCCCTGCTATCGATTGCCGTTATTATGACCGCTCTGCTCTGGATTTCTTTTGACCTCCAGATTATTTTTCAATGTTTCTCTTTTTGTTTTTGCTACTGTTGCTCTTTATTCATCAGATGACTTTTTTTTTTCTTCTCACCTTCCTCCTGCTAGCTTTTTGACCTTATGCACCCTGTCAATAACTGTGACATTGACAGGATTTATTGATTAGAAGGAAACTTTGTAACAGACAAAATCACATTGATAAGAAAACCGCCATGGTTTCTTTGTCCCCAGATGAGTCCAGTCTGAAGATGAACAGCGTGGATCACATCCCTCAGACTTTGGCCAGTCACATCCATCTCCCAGCAGAATTTCGGCCACAGGGTCTGGAAGGAGACATGATCACACCGCATGGAGCTGATATGCTGAGGCCAGACCCCAGGGATACTTTCTACAGCAGTATGTCTGCCATTCAGAATTTTGCCCTGTTTGCCTTTTCCACAACGTTTTATCCTGAATTTCTGGCTTCTCGTTTCCTCTTCCTGTCTAATTAACTGCACGGTTCCCGGCGGACTCTTTCTTGCTGCATTCAGCATTGCTGTAATTTAATCAAACTGCTGGCATTTCTTTTTATGTTTCCTGCTTTTGATATTTTCCACTTTTGACCCTCTTGACTGTTAATGTCTTTATGTAAATTTCAAGTCATAATTGTTTCGCAAACTGTCGAGTCATTTCTGTCTCTCTCTTCAGCCCCAGTGATTGACCCCTCTCGGCTGCAAAACGTTCTTCCAGCCTGTCTCTACTCTCCAACCTACGTAGTCAAAGATTTTCCCATCGCCCGATACCAAGGCCTTCAGTTTGTAAGTCAAAAAGAAGTGTTATGTGCTTTTGTTTTAATATCACTGGTCTTTACAGATGACATTGTGGACTCTATTGCAGATAAATGTGGCCAGAGTTAAAGTTTGATTCAGTCAGATCCCAAAGCATTTTCTCGTGGGATCTTAGAAGATTTTGGACAGGTCTGGGTGTTTTATTTGGAAGGAAATGCTTGTGGTCCATACATATTAGTCACATGCAGTAACAAGGCAGGGAGACATTTCTGCAGCTCCCTCAGTTTTACTGTCAGGAATTTTAGCAGCCCTCAGTTTCAGTATTGTTTTTCATCTTGTTGCAGTTGACTGGGCTTCATTTGATTGATACATTTTTACCAACTTCCTTTATGAACTGAATTTGATTGCACATTATATCAATAAGACCAAATCAAAAATGTAATTGCGTTTTAATTTGTCTTTATGATTGGATTAAATTGATTTTGTCATATATTTCCATATATGAGTTAAACCTGTTAGTCTTGTAAAGTGGTCTTAGATTAAATTTGATTAAAACTGAATCAATATTATTATTATCTTTTAAATAATGCTGGTCTTATGTAAAAGTCCAACTATGTCTGGGAAGGACTTAACCACTGTTTCAGCATTCTAAGTATGCCTTTATTTGGGAGTTCTGAAATTGAATGTAATTCAATTTCAGAATTACATTCAAAACAGAAAGAAATAGGAGCACAAAAATGATGTAGGTGTGAGCATAAACACAGAATCAACAAACTCTTTGTGTCAATAGGTAAAAGTGGCAATTGTTGGGCTCTACTCCCCTCTGTGGGAGTACAGATGTTACTGCAACAGATATAAACATGGGAAGTGTTCAATCGAATCTCCTCACTGTAAATTAGGCTTACAGGTTAAATTAATAAATGAGCATTTGCAAGAAAAACTGTTTAAATCTCTCTCTCTTTTTTTTTTTTTAAAAGTCGCAACTAATTTGAAGTTTGAAGATTTAAAGTGAAAAGAACAGTGGCTTCCCTGCTTGGGCATGTTAGAAAGAGGAAGCTATCAACTCCCAACATTAGATATCCGAGGAGACAAGTGGTTTAAAATCCTGAAAGGGCTTCAGACTTCACAACTGTGTCCTGGCACAAAAAAGTCAGCTCCACTCTGCCCGCTGCTTATTAAACAAGTCAAGGGGCTTTTGGGATTCTGTTCTGGGTTCGCATAAATTAAAACTGGAATGTTTCGATTCAGTGGATCAGTGGCAAGCCCCGCAGGAGGAAGAATGAAGCTTCCCCTGGAAAGAACGCCATGCCTACAGAGATGCTTTGCAGTGGCTTAGAGAAGCTCTGGGGCTGCTTTGTTTCCTTTAGTGCTGAAAACCTACATGGTGAGGATTCAGTCAAATATCAGGAAATCCTATGAGAAAATGCCATGCCGTCTGTGAGGAAGGTGAAGCTTACACCATCAAATAGGACGATGATTTCAGTCGTATTTCAAATTCCACCAATGCTTGATTTCAGAAGAAATCCTGAAAGACACGAGAGTATTCATTGCAGTGGTCTGACTTGAAACATATTCAAAATCTCTGATGAGATTTTAAAAAAAGATGGTTGCAGGATACAAAGCCAATAATATTAGTGAATTTCAACAAAAAAAAATTTAAGGCCTTTGTCTTAAATTCACTAAAAATTCTTCATGAATTATTCCAGAAGCTGTTCTGTAGCTTTAAATCGGTGGTTGGTTACTTGTAGATTAGATGTGATGCCAAAACGGTTGATAGTTAATCATTAACACTCATCTTTTAATTAAATGTGAAACAGCTAAAATTTCAAACCATCTCCTTGCACAAGCATGTATTCAATAATAGAGTTGTGTATGACAGTCTGGACTGAGATGCGACTCTTTTTCAGGTCTACCTATCTTTTGTCTACCCTAACGACTTCACACGTCTCACCCATATGGAACGGGAAAACAAATGTTTCTACAGAGAGTCTCCTATCTACTTGGAGAAGTAAGCACATTTAGCTTTATCTGTTTGAGAGACAAACAAACATTTGTCTATGTCTTGAATAAACAAACAGCTACGCAGAAAAGTGTCCTAGCGACCTTCATGGTACAAGCTTAGGCAAACTCTCTTACTTACAGCCTCCACTTATAAACCTACAAGTAACCTTCAGTTAATGCATGTGGTCATTTGTGGGTGCTTCTTCTTCCTTTGTCTGCCAGATTTGGTTTCTATAAATATATGAAGATGGATGAGGAGGAAGATGACAGACTGTTCTTTTTCCCCAACCCAGATGGTAAGTTATAATGAGCAAACACGTACTCCTTACAATAATCCCTGCACACACACACAAAAAAAAACACACAAACCTGCAGCTTGTATTTGAACAAATGTTCGCACTGTATCAACTTTGAATCTCCTTCATTTGACAACAGACTTTCTTGAAGAAGAGGAGGTCGTGGATGCAGAGGACGAGGCAGAGATTGTTGGGACGCATTCGCCCAGAAAACCTTCTCATCCAAGCCAGTCCAGTCATATGCATAATTCTTCCCATCAGCACTCAAAAACTGGGGCCACACCCGCAGGCAGAGAGGAAGAGCAAGGTAAAGAAGATCTAAAAGAAGAAGAAGAGGAGGAGGTGGGAGAGGTCAACAGTATCATACGTCACAGAAAAAGAAAACAGTCTTTTCACAGGGATAGACAGAATGATGAGAGGGTTCTGGACAGAGACTGGGGAAGGGATCATACTCGTGGAAATATGAGACAAGATACAAGGAAAGGACTTGAGGAAGACCAACCCATAGCTCTGTTACCAGACGTGGACAGTGTGGTCAGGGGTCGCACTTTGTCCTGGGTCTATACTGGTCCTGCAGACCAAGACCTGAACAAGAAAGCCAAAGCACAAGGTGGGAGAGGTGATCTTGAGGTACCTCCTAAAATTAGCAAGTCTTCGCTCCTTTTTCCCCAAAAAACCTCCCTATCTGCACTCACCAGCAGAGCGAAGCAGATCCTCAGCAACTCTGCCCATAGCAACTACCCCCATACTAACAGTAACAAGCCTGTTGGGAGCAAGAAGGAGAAGAGAGAGGAGAGCAAGATCTACATTACCAGGCCTCGTCCTGCGAAGGAGAGAGAAAAAGAAAGGGAACAGCGACGGGAGAGGAGGGAAGAGAGGGCATCTCGACATCCTAGAGAAGTTTTCCCTGGAGTATTTTTGTACCAAACTGGGAAGACCACAAGGCTGGTAAACCTGGGTCAAAGAAGACATGGTGGAAGGGGTGGGTCAGTGGTTAGGCACCTTATTGGTGCCCCTCAACTTTGGCACAGCCCTCCTACTAAGGACAGTAAGGCATCAGCACATAACAAAAGTGTCAACATTCAGAGTGAAACTGCAGAAAAGACTTTTAACAAAGCAGCAATGACAAAACAGCTAGAAAAAATCAAGAGGAAAGGGGAATCTCGAGATTTAAGGACTGCTGTCACAGCTGACCTGCCCAGTAAAAGAGATATCCAGATCCCTTTGTCCTACCACCAAGAGCCTCCTCCGACCCCGGCCTCTGAAACAAGGTTAAGCTATACAGAAAACACAGTCCACAGTCAGTTACGGGTCACTTCTTACCTTAGGACCTCAGAGATTACCGAATCTCAGCATCAGCTAAACCCAGACTCCCACCTCACTGACATCGATCAAGATACAAACCGCTCTAATCCTGATCCCAACCCCGATCCAGAGCAAGAGCTGGAACCAGAGGAGGGAGAAATGTCAGATTACAGCTACGAGGAGGTCGAAGTCCGGCCAGGTTGGGCAGAGGAAAGCATCAATTGGCAGAGGACGTTCTCAGTTAATCCGATGGACTTCGAGCTACTGCGATCGGACTGGAATGACCTGCGCTGCAATGTGTCCGGCAACCTCCAGCTGGCGGAAAGCGAAGTGGTGGACGTGCTGGCACAGTACATGGAAAAACTCAATGAACGCAATGGAGGGTAAGGGTGAAGGTCCAGATCATGACTTCCCAACTCTTCTCAAGTGCTTCTACCATGCATGTCTTAGACGCATCCCTTTTCCAACACGCTTGAATGACTGAATGAATGGTTGACCCAGGCTTCTGCAGTGTCGAATGGTATATTAATGAGATAATTCAACTATAATATTAGTGTGTTGGAGCAGGGATTTCGGAAATTTTACAAGTTTAAACAAACCACTTTTGTTCCAGTTTCTATTTCAGACAGATTGTTTTTGCAACAACCATCCTGGGTTTTTCTTAAGGTTTTTTTTCGTGTGTTCTCCAGAATCTACACCCTGCTAAGAATCATCAATGTTGAGAAGCGCCGCGATTCGGCAAGGGGAAACCGATACCTGGTAGAGCTGGAGTTGATGGAGAGAGGACGCAGCGTGGTACGGCTTTCAGAGTACATTTACCTGCTGCTGCACCGTGGAAGGCAAGGAGAGGAAAGCGTGGAGAACACAGACTCCGCTCCGGCCTCTGCGCCGCCCCCGCTTCCCTCTGCGTCTGCAACCAGCTTCACCACCCAGCATCCGTCTCCTTCCACCAGGTCCTCGGTGCGGCCCGGCGCGACACCGTGGAGCACTGCTTACGCTAAGCCTCTTCTCTGCCAGCCTGTCATGCTGCAATGGAGGCGAGATGTCATGGTGCACTTCGTGGTGCCGGGTCAGTCAAAAGCGTTTCTTGCTCAAAAAAAATTTAAGTGCATCATGAAAGAGACTGTTTAAAATATGCTCTTTATATCTAAAAGTCACATTTTTTTGTATGCATTTTTGTCCTGTAGTGAAAAACCAGGCTCGCTGGGTGCAGCAGTTTATTTCTGACATGGAAAATCTTCACCAGCAAACAAAGGACGACAACTTCAGCATCATTATTGTCGATTTTGAGAGTGAGGACATGGACGTGGAGCAGGCTCTCAGAGAGAGCAGGGTGCCAAAGTGAGTGTTGGGTGATGTTTTGTAGCATGACACAAAAGAAAAGAAAAGAAAAGAAAAGAAGAAAAGAAAAGAAAAGAAAAGAAAAGAAAACCCTTAGAGCTGTTCAGAAGTTTTAAAAGTTCCATAATGGTTACAGAGATTTTGAGATTTATTTTATATTTTATTTTTTTTACAATGTAACGCTGCATTAACAAGCTTTCTGAAGGTTGTGGTATTGTAATGGGCTGGCTGCTGTAGCTTTCACATAGTGTTTTTATACAAGGCAGTCATTCTGGTTTTTCAGGTCAGTTAGTAAAAAAAAAAACCTTCTCTTTCGACTTCTAACTTGGAAATTTCATTTTTTAGCAAATTGGAATTATATCACAACCAACCAATGCCAATGGAAAACTTTTTTTTCTTCTTTTTTAATCTTTTAAGATTAACACAAGAAACAGAAAAACTCCGTATCTGTTTATTCTGCTTTAAAAAAAATATATATATATACCAAGGTGGGGATGCTTGGGAAAACATGGTATTTACTGAGGTGGTACTTGTTATAAATTGTTAGAGGACCACTGCCTTAAGGCTCCCTTCAGGGGGGTTCATTTGATGTTCTTATATGGATTTGTTTTGGCAGATATGAGTACCTCAGAAGAGAGGGAAACTTTGAGCGCTCGGCAGGGCTGCAGATCGGCGTGGACACCATTAAGGTTAGAGAAACAAACACACCGAGGGAAGACACGCTGTGTGAGCTGGCAGGGTAAAACCCCCTTGCCCAAGGTCAGGCAGTGACCACTCGACCTTTTATGGCTGATAGGCAGATGGAAAGAACACTCATGCATAATGAATCTATCACTGCCGGGCCGGTCTGTCACGCTTTGCGGATTGCCCACGTCTCTGAGCCCCCTCCTGCTTCCTTTGACCATCTCCCACTGAGCCAAGCTTGGGATGGCAGGGAATTGCTTAGACGGGAAGCGTCATCCCCTCTGCTTTGTGTATGTCAAAGCTGTCACATCCATTTCTTTTTATGGCTTATTTGTGTGCATACGGCCCTGCTGCATTCTCCGTTGGTTTCTCGATCACACATCCGTGCACACCGATCCAGACAGGGCTGAGAGCTGCCCAAAATCTGGATAGACGTTGATCCGCCATTTGGGTGTCAGGTCCGTCAGTATGAGATGACAGAGTTGTCACTCATGTCTAAGTGACCTCTGGGATGTTTACGTTAAGACGAGCTACTGATGCCAAGCTCACACTTCTCCCCTGTTTCAATCTTAAAATACCAAATTAGACACAAGTGACCAATCACTCACATTTACATCCTTTCAGCACTTCCTTAGAGCACTGTTATCCTATGGGGGGGGATACAAATAATTAAACCTAATGATGCTTAGATTGATGGAATATTTTTATTTTTCTACTGCAGGACAGTCACAGTATAGTGTTTCTTTGTGATCTGCACATTCACTTCCCTCTGAACATCTTGGAAAGCATCAGGAAGCACTGCGTGGAAGGACGCCTGGCGTTTGCTCCCATCGTCATGAGGCTGAGCTGTGGTAGTTCACCTCTGGAGCCTAATGGTAAGACACAACTGCAAAAAATAAAAATAAAGCATCTTTGCGCATCTAAAAGATTTTTTATGAATTCTTGATTTGACAATCTCTTCTTCATATGGCAATCTTGATTCTTTCACCAATTTGGACTGCTATTCAGTGGGAGCCTGGCTGCTTTTGTCTCACAGGTTATTGGGAGGTTAATGGCTTTGGGCTGTTTGGAATATACAAGTCAGATTTTGACAAGATTGGAGGAATGAACACCGAGGAGTTCAAAGACCGCTGGGGTGGAGAGGACTGGGAACTTCTCGATAGGTATATTAAGTAAATGAAATTGTACATAAATAATTCCCTTTCAAAAATTACGTCCCTTTCTTGTGACCTTTTTTCTTTCTTTCCATGTGTTCCTTCCTTTACTCTTCCTTGTTTTTGTCGTGCCCTGCTCATATTACTTGTATCTCGCTTACTTTTGTTCATTTCTTTTATTCTTTATATTCCGAATGAATCTTGACATGTCAATAAAGCTTCACTGTTTTAGATTCTCACACATAAATGGTAGTTTCCGAGGTATTAAATGTCATGTAGAGAGGAAACATTGTTATGAAAGATGAGAAAAGGAGTAGTGTATTTATTGCAGCCAATGTCATAATAACATTGCCACTGCATAATTTTTTATTTTTATTGTGTGCAATCCTGTCTCTAACCTTTTTTCGGAGACCCTAAAAAGCACGCCACAGCATCAAGCTCACGTGGGATCCTCATAATTCCATGTGCATGAACATAACCATGTATAACTCCAAATGTTTTTAGGTCTTAAAAAATATAATACATCTACATTATTCACAAATCCTTCATTGTGACTCTGAATTGGCCAACATAGATTTTCTTTTTTTGACTTTTTATCCCGACTTGTTTGCTTCTTGATATTACATTTTCCCCTTGTTCTTGTAAAGACGTTATAATGCTACAATATTTTTTAAGTCATTCTAATTCCATAAAGCACATTCAGAAAAGATAAATAAATGTACAGAAGCACTTTTTAAAGCAAACTTTTCTTTATCTTTACATCGTTATTTAGTTGTTTTCAATATATGCAAATATATATATATATACAGGTGCTGGTCATAAAATTAGAATATTGTGATAAAGTTAATTATTTTCCATAATGTCATGATAAAAATTAAATTGTCATATATTTTAGATTCATTGCACACCAACTGAAATATTTCAGGTCTTTTATTGTTTTAATTTTGATG
>NW_006800226.1:205760-388001 GCF_000485575.1 Poecilia formosa
AGAGAAAAGTTATTTTTGTCTTCTTTCTCTGTCCTAATTGGTGCAATTTTTTTTTTCAAACAGAATGGAAAGCAGCTGTTTTGTGTGGACACGTGCGTGCAAGCAAGTGTGTGTGTGTGCGTGCGTGCGTGTGAGTGAGTGAGTGAGTGAGTGACTGACTGAGTGAGTGCTGGTTATGTGCTATAATTACAGGAAGCACCTTTTTTTTCTAACAAGATGTAAAAAAAAAAAACAACCTAAGACCTTTTTCTAACTCGCTCTTACAGTAGAGCTAAATAGAATGTGCATCAAAATGTTATCTCAGTATGATTCACGTACAGTAGCTCGAGTAGAGGAGCTGTGTTTGGTTGCGCAGTATTTCTAAATGCATTGACTACTATTTGCTGGGTGACGGAGGTGCTGAAATTCTTCTTAAAATGGCAAACGTAACAAAATGGGTGGAGAAATATTTTTTCCAAGAAATATTGAGATACATCATCTTTGTATCTCTTTCTTACCTAGTGAATCTCTTCATTCTCCGTTACTTTCGCTCTCTGTCGCTGTTTTGATGTCGAGGTATTTTTAAATGCTCCTAAATGTTGCTTTCTAATGTAGGAATAAGATACAAATGGCTATCAGTGAGAACTCGGTTTAAGTTTATTTGCGTTTTATGCTGCTGTTATTTAAATACAAGGTTAATTTACCCTGATTTAGTGATGATGCAGTAACATGCGTGGGTGCTCCTCTTTGGTTTCTTTGAGTACACTTGAAGTTATCATCTTTAACCTCTACAGACAGGAAACTTTATGCCCTCCCTACTCCTAGCCTCTGTCTGATCTGGAGAAAGGAGCAGTAAATGCAGCGTAAAAATAAATGAATAAATCTTTTGCAGTGTTTGAGCTAATGTACTGACAGCTGAGCATTTATGGCATTACAGTGTTTGCTAAATATTTAGCAACCCTGATAAAGATGCGGATAAAGCCTTAAAATAAATTTGTCTTTTAATTTATTTAATCTATTTTTTTTTTCCTAGAAAAAAATCTGCCTTAATTTGAGTACATTTACTCATTGGCAAAAAAAAAAAAAGAAAAGTGTAAAAAAACAAATGTTTTCTTTAAAGTTTTCACAACTTTAAAATTAATAAACATGAAATAATCTTTAATTTATTTATTGCGTGTTTAACTTGAACAGAGATTTTATGATTTTTTACACTACCTGTTGTTTTCCAGAGGTATACCCATATATATTATGCCCTTATTTTATGCCCAGTGTTTTAAAGAGGGCCATTGTGTGCTCAAAACTCTCAACATGAAATTTGCAATTAAATGTTTGGTGGGGGTTTTTTTGTTTGTTTTTTTTTTAGTTGTATATTTTTCAAAGCGAGCTAATGCAACTGAATTGGGAGATGAATTTATTTTAAAGATTTTATGCATCTTTACACGGACTACCAAGAATTGTGATTTGAAGAGATTAAAACTACTTTTACGAGAATGTCTACGAAACGCATCAGCCGTCTTTCGGTTGAAGAGAGCAGCTTACGTGCTTGTGTGTTGATACTCGGCTGTTTCACAAATGTGTGCCTTTATCAGGGTTTGGCTGCAGGGCAGTTTCTTTTTTTTTTTTTTTTTACTATTACTCTAAACTCCATAGAAGGCAGGGACAGACTGAAATACAAAATTATTTATCAACAAACTGTATTGTCACTGTAAGCTCGGTTACACTGTAATATGAGGATTTTCTATGTTTTATTTGATGGCTTATTGACATGTCGGTGTATTTTCGTGTGTCACGCTAAATGAGAAAGGGTAGACGTAAACACTGAAAACAACTGAGTAGGAGCAGACGGGGTGATTGAGATTGGGGAGCAGCTGCAGTCTAACAGGATCCCACCCGCTCCCATTATTTTGTCTGGAGGCTGTCCTTTTAATGGTTGTTATACTAAATGGCATCATCTGGGGAGTTTGAGATCGGACATAAACAGTATAAGAGCTAACGATCTGATATTGACTTCTTGATTGTGAGAATTTCCTCTAAGAACCTTTTTATCTGCTACAGGAAAAAAAAAGGCCTATGCTGTACATTATTTAACAGTGACATGTGACTATTTAAAAATAAAAGAAACAAGCAAAGTACAATACAGTATATATATAATAAAACTTTAAATAGGAAAATACATTCTGAGGTAATTTCTGTGAAATTGTTTTGTAGAGAAAAGGTTTTAAGAATGTATTGTATCTTTATTTTGATTTGTCATTTTTTGCAAATAAAATTTTATGCCTATGTCTGGAAATATATTTTACATTTGTTTGGTCTACTTTGGGGAGTGGATTGGTTATTTCAGGTTATGTTTGACAGTCTGAAATGAAGATAAAGTGACATACACGTTTGTGCCTCATCTCGCCACATGGTGGTGCTCAAACTACATACACTAACACACAAGGGAGTTTGGAACGCATAAACTAACGAAATGTTCGTGAAAGTTTTTCTTAAAGGTGGGGTTATTTAGTTGTGAGAGGGGGGGGGAAATGATCAAATTAATTAAAATCCACTAACTACAGATGTTAGGCTACTCCTGAGACTAGTATGGAAAAAAAGTACAAAACCCTACATTCACCACACAGCAAATATGTTTTCACTATAGCAGTCAGATGAATGTTAAATCAATTTATCATAAGACCAGTGCAGTGGAAAATAATTAAACGTGTGTTTATTCAGAGTTTACATGATTTTGGACTTCACTTAACGTTTGTGGATTTGCTCACACTCCCTGAGTTTGCAGATTTGTTTTGTGTGGCGTGGAGAGACCATGAGGTAAGACTTATTAGTCATTGTGCCTGCAGGCTGGTTGAGACAGGAGTTAACCTCTTCTGATCAACTCTCACGAGACGTTTTAATTAACAGCAACAGTACGTGCTGGTGTTATTATGACTGAACAGCTTACACCTCCCAGTTCCCCTGACTGAATGACTCACAGACTGTATAGTCCGTAGATATGTAATGTGTGTAAATCATTTCAAATACAGTGTTCATACCTCTGGAAACTTTTCACATGTTACAACAAGCTTGAGATTGAACCCGTGCCTCAATCTCAAGTCTTTTGCAGCGTCTGATGGGTTTTCTTTCAGGGTTTCTTGATATTAAGCTCTTAACCAATTTTTCCATCAGCTCTTGGCATTTTTTCTGTCTTTGCTGAAGAAAAGCATCCCCACAGCAAGATGCTGCCAGCAACATGTTTCACTGTGGTGGGATGGTGTTTTCTGATTGATGTGGAGTGTCAGTTACTGCTGTACTGACCAGTGTTCTGTGAGTTGTTTCAGTCATAGAACAATAAGAGATATTGTTTTAAAACCTAGCTTTGTTTTAAACATCAGAGTAACGTGTTCCAACACTTGGTGTGCTCCTTGATGCAGTTTGTTCACTAACGTTCCCTAATACATCTCCGTGGTCTGTGTAGAAAATCTGTTTGAAAGGGGAAATTTCTGAAAGCAGTTATCTGCATTTTATTTGAGGGTGTCAGAGTAAAGGAAGCAGGTTATAACGTGAGGTTAAACGTTTCCTTCCACTTCACATTTATGCACTATGTTGCGTAGATGTTTCTAATAAAATTCCCCAACATACATTAAAGTTTATAGTTTTAACATGACAAGATATGAGAAGAAGCAAGAGGCATAAATATTTCCCTACGACACTGTGCAGCGATGCTATTTCCCAGTATATTTAAGCTTGTATATTTGTAAGAAATACAACCCCTGATTTAGACATCTCTGACATAAACCCATTATGTAACACAGTTGGACCTTGTCCCGGTGGTGACACACCCTGCTTTGCTGTGTGACTGGGTGCAGTGTGATTAGAAACGGTTCATCTTAACTTTCATCAACATGTTTTCTTCATTTCACTTAAGCATTTCAAACTGTTTAACCAATTCTAGATTAGTTTTCATAAGAGATTTTCACAATTTTTGTTGCTAAAAAAAAAGGTTTAAGGGGTATTGCCTCCGACGAGCTGATAAAGAAGACGTACTATGTCAAGAATAAATGCAGACTTTTTTAGGGGAAACAGAAAGAGAAGCATTTACCTATGTGTGTTTAAGTTATTAAAACCCCTTCCCATTGAGTATAAGCGTTTAAATGCTCTTTCAGTGAAAATCCTAAGCCTCTATAAATCAGAATAAACAAATAACCAACTTTTCATATCCCCAGGCTTTACATAGGCAGTTTCTACCACAGTCTGGACAGATGTTAGATGTATCAGTTTCAAGTGACTAAACAGCAGAATCCCCCCCAGACACACAATATGGTACAAGTACAAACCACTGATTTATTGATACCAACAGAAATGTTTAGAGCTCAAACAAATTTATTTATTCATAAGACAAATATATGAGAAAAATAAAAGTTATTTGTTTTTACAAATGACTCCACAACTCTCCATCATTAGCCTGGCGTCCCTAAGAAAAGTTAAATTTGTAGCAGACATGTTGATACATACAAGTTGTAAAAGTTATGGAAAACCTGAATACATTTATTAACATATGAAATTTATATGAATAGAGTCACAATATTAAGCTCATTTAAATAGTTGAGTTGATCTCTGAGGCTGGAAGACATTTTAGACACCATAACTCTTTGTACATAAACCAGCGAGGGACAGCACTTTTTTTTTCCTCCATGGCTTTCAAACTTGGTTCGGATTTCTGGTTAATATCTTGAGCACATGCTTGTCACTTTTGTTATAATTTCTAACATACTATAGTGCAATATACTACAGATTGAAATGCAATAGAAAAGTAAGTTGTTGTTGTTGAGATTCACAACATAAGATTTATAAGTTATTTTTCCACTGTTGTGCATTTTTTATACTTCTGCTTCACCAGTCGTGTGGACAACTAGTTTCCCCAAATTCTTTGAATTTATGTATTATTTAAATGAGGAAACAGCAGGAAATGTAAATAATATTTGACAGATAATTTGAAATAAAACATATAATGCAAGGCTTTTTTTTTTCTTTAAAAAATGTCATTGTCTTAAGTCTATTTTAGTGACAACATGCAACATTGCAAAAAACTAGTATGTGCACAATAAGAAAGGGACGCGGTCCTCTACCTTTAAACCTTTTAAACTTCTACTGTGATTGCAGCATTATAGACGTCTCTAATTATGGGAATTAATGCATTTACAGTACAGGTACGTTCAGCCAGTACTACAGTCAAATTTGGAGTTGTTTGGTTGGCTGTTTGGTTGGTTAGCCATGTCCTGATTGGTAGATAATGTCCTACTGTGTTGTCACTCAGCTGCAGCCCCGCCCTCCGACACATCTGTAGTTAGTTGTTGAGCCTCCTGCTGATGAGTGTGCGTGAGGCGCCGATGTGGAAGGAGAGAGGACCAGTTAACCGGCTTTTTAAATGGTCTTTTACAATCATTTTCAGACTGCCGAGCAGCTATACTGAACTTTTTTAAATCTATGAAACCGAGTCTGGCAATATTAACAGCGGTAGCACGGTCTGTCGAGTTTCAAAAGACTGTTCTACTTTGGGGAAAGTTTAAAGCCCCCACAGACAGAGTTCGGCGGAAAGGTAAGACGGGTTCTCTTCAACTTTTCCCAGCTGGTTGTAATTGTGACTGTTTGATAGAGTTCGTAGCAACACATTTTCTCTTCTGCTCCTTACAGTCAGCATGTCAGGGATGCATTGCGTTGTGTAAACCAGTTTAACCAGCTTTGCGGGAAGTTTCGACGGCCGCTGTGATTAATTTCCTCACTCCTACGAAGTGTGACATTCGATTCCCAACAATGGCAGGTCTGAGCAAGGTCCACATGAAAACCCTAGAGGACCTGACGCTAGACTCGGGATATGGGGCGGGGGACTCCTGCAAGTCCCTCAGCCTGTCCTCCTCCAAGTCAAATTCCCAGGCCTTTATGACGACCCCTCACCGGGGGAACTGGTGGTATTACTCTGGCTCTATGAACAGCAGGAACAACAGCTGGGACACTGTCAATACTGTCCTCCCCGAAGACCCGGAGGACATCTTCTCCAAGTGCCACCGCTTACCTGAGCTGGAGGAGTTCCCTTGGACCGAGGAGGAAGTGGCCAGGATACTGCGCAAAGTGGCCGAGAGTGGTGGGAGTGCCAAGTCGGGGTCTGCCTCTGTTTTCTCCCAGGAAGCGGTGCGACGCCTGTCCGCTCTCCTCCGTAGGGCTCTCATCCGCATCTCCAGAGAGGCCCAGCGGCTCAGCGTCATGCACTGTCGGTGTACGCGTTTCGAGGTGCAAAGCGCCATGAGGCTGGTGCTCAGCTGGGCCCTGGCGGATCATTGCGTCTCCGCCACCGTCAAGGCCATCTCCATGTACTGCATGAGCGCAGGTGAACTGCTGAGGAAGGGCAAGTCTGCCCGCTGCGGCCTCTCCTTCTCCGTGGGGCGGTTCTTCCGTTGGATGGTGGACACTCGCATCTCCGTCCGCATCCACGAGTACGCGGCAATCAGCCTGACTGCGTGCATGGAGGCTCTGGTGGAGGAGATAGGGCTCCGGGTGCTGATGGCCGAAAGAGGTCATTCGGGCGCGGATTCGGGGTCAGGATGTGCCCCAGTGACTGCAGAGGCCTTGGAGGCGGTTGTGAACAATGATGCCGAGCTGTGGGGAGTCCTGCAACATTATGAGCACCTGATCTGCGGAAAGAATGCCAATGGTAAGCAAATTTTAAACTACATTGTTTGTGTTTTACACCCAGAGCAGGTCTGAAGTTTGCTGCCTTCAAAAGCACATCTCAAAATATTTATATAATATGTTACATAATCAACAAGGGAATTTATTTAAGTAATTCAATCTAAAATGTAAATCTAATTCATTTTACTTTTTTTTGTTTGTTTTAAAAAAAAAAATAAAGTTTTCAAAAACAAATCTGAATACTATGTAAGGCCAATGAAAACAGACTTTGATTCTCAAAAATGTTTTATGATGCCCTTATTAAGGACATCCACAGTACTTATCAACTTATCAATAGGGTTATAAATTCGGGTCATTTTGATCCTGCTTCTGTTTGAAGTGGGGATACATTTTCACTCTGTTTTTAAGTAAACAGGTGTTAACTTTTCACCATATGGCTACAAACAATACTATTAAACTTTAACACTTTCTTAACATCAAAAAGTCTGGTTTACTTGTAATGGGCTTGTCTGGAATTGAGCCCAAAATAGTTACTTGTACAACCCTGAGCTCATTATGTTTACATATTCCTCTGACTTGTTTTGCTGTGTGTTCATGCATGAGAAAACTTCATCAGAAAGTTTTTGCTCTGCCATAAAGTCTCCCTCCTGTGTGCTGGTTACAGCTCTCCACTCTGGCACAGCCCTTGTGTGGAAAAGGTGAAGTGTAACCTCCTGCTGCATACAATAGCTGCTCTTTGTGAATGAACGCCTGATGGATTTGTTCCTAATTTGACTTGTCAGAATAGGAAAACAACGGTTCAGGCATATGTGAGGAACAAAGAAAGTATTTTCCCTCTCAGCAGCTTCCCATAGAGAAAAGACAACTGTATTCTGCTTTAGGCAGCCAAATTTGCCCCTAATTAATTTCAGAAATGGAGAAGTCACAAGTCATCTGAAACCCAGGCAAGATACTGGTTTGTTGCCACAGCCTCGGGTTTACTTCTCTATCCTTAACTGACAGTGTTCACATCACTGTTTCAAAGTTTAAAGTTTCATCCTGTGCATCTTTCCTTCACTTGCATTAATTGGTGTCCACCCTCACAGATCTTAGATTTTTCTTATACCTCTTTATTCCAGCTCCAGCTGTGCATCCTGCTTTCTGGTCATCAATTTCCTGCACCCTCCCATTGAAATCCTTTCCTCAAAAATCCAAATGTTCCAATTCAAGAATCCACAGAGCACAATTTCCATGACTGTGTTGGTAGTCCAGCGATGAGTTGATTCATGAGCTAGCGCTGGGACAATGTAACAACCCTTTGTTTGTGGCCTACTACCAGCTCCCCGGAGCAGAGCTCTTTATTGTGGTACAATGGTCTTTTTGTTGTGAGATCACGCAGCTTAACCCAATACAGAGGGATTGAAAACAAATGCTGGGGAGGCGCATCCCCCAGTGTGCATTATAGACAAATGAGAGGGAGAAACAGAGGGGTACATATAGCAGTCAAAAGTTCTGCTTTGAGGAAAGTTTTTATTATGAAGTAGCATCATTTAATGCAAATATAGTGCACATATAAAGCAAAGACTTGCATTGACTTCCAGCTAAATTCAGCCAGCATTTAACTAAATATACATGCTTGCACAGTTCTTCACTGGTTTCTTAAATTTCCGATCCTGTTCAGCTTCCAGTGGCTTTAACTACCCCATTAGGTATTCATCTGCAATGTACTGGACTTGACGGTTGCCACATGCTCAAGTTGGCGCTACATCATTGAAAAAAATAGGTCCATTATTGAAACAGATGTCTTTTGCTTGAGTTTTCTAAGTGAACTATTTTGGTGAGTTCAGGTTTTTGAGGGGGGGGGGAAGAACATCTGTGTGCATGTGTGAGTAATAACAACACACTATTCTTCTGACCACCCTGGCTATTTATAGAATCGATACTGACCGTGAAAGCCACATACCACTCTACCACCTTACCACCTGTAACTCCACACAACTGAAAGTATATACAGTTGGTGACCCTACTCGCCTCCCCACAACTACCACCACCAAAAAAGTAAAGACCCATTCAATGCAGATTAGAAGAAATAGAATACAGCTCCATCTATTAAATCTCCTCGATTTCACTTAATTTCTTTTTGTCTGTCTTTTTTTTTTTTAATTTAATGCTAGTCCTACATCTGGAACTGTTTAAGTCAGAAATGACTTCAACGGCTCCAAAAACAAAACTTTCTCCTTTCCTCTCTCCCCTCCCCTTGTCTTGCCCTCTCAGACTAAGTCCCACTTATTTCTCTCACCTCTGGCACCATCCCCCCCACCCCACTCTTTTTCTTTTTTTTTTCCCCCTTTACCATTGAATTTACATTTGCTTCATCTTTATCTGTTTACTTCTTCTGGTCTACTGAGAGTGCATTAGAAGAACTCTGTTGCGATGTGCCAGGATCTCATTCATTACTCGTGCACATACTCATCCGCCCATGAGCTTTGACATGCACGTACATGCTCCTGAAACCAATTTAGCCTTGATTTGCATGTGTTCAAATGGCTCCAAAGTACTCGTTGGATCCTCTAAACAATACCACTATAAAGAAAATCTGTTCCATCACTCTTTTATTCACACAAGAAAACGAGTAAACTCTTCCCTGTACAATTTGTTCTGTTTGTACTGTGGAACATTTTTAAGTGCAGAGTAGAAGCTTTGCTAATGGACAGTGGAAGTAGTTATTCAATCATTCATTCTTTATGAATGTCACGCAGATGTCTTTCAAGCTCTGGTCTGGATGTTTGCACAATTTTCCAGTTGTAGTCTTGTTTGAGTACTCGTCAGCTCATATTAAAATTCACTCCGACCATTTTCCATCCTTCTTTTGAGACTAGTAAAGTAATCGGAAAGAATTTTGATATGTAAACTATCACATATGAGCCCATTGGCCACCAACAGCTACTTTTAACTTGCATTTATCCAACTTTTGCTTTTTGCTCTCACTTTTTTTTTTTTTTGTCATGGATGACCATGGTGTTATGCTTGAGCTTAGCATTCCAGATGAGTACTCTTCAGCTGATTTTAGCTATGTTCTCAGCTTGTACTTCTTTTTTTGCTATGTAGCTTGTTTATGTACATGTGCACTAGGTTGGAAATTAATACAGCTGCTGTAAGCAACTAAACTTGAGACAATTGAAAATAGGATGTTATTAAAATAGTTGTGTTCTTTAAATGTAATTATGCAACTACATAGTTAGATTCATGTAGCTCGAGTTTAAAACGTAAGTAAATTTTGTAAGAACTTGAGTTTTTAGCTCCAAAATGCAATTTTCAGTTGCTTTTTTAAAGGTGGCTTAGAGTGCACTGAAAACGGGGGAAAAAACATATGATTTGCTGCTCAGTATTTCCCTAAATATGTAGTTAGTCCAGAAAGGGGCGTGGGAACCGTGGGCAGAAGGATGCAATGAAAGCAGCCCAGAACTGTGGTCACACAGATGGGGAAAGCAGCACTCTGAAAATACACTCCCTGTTTCACAAACCTGGAGGCTGATCAAATTCAGATTGGGGGTAATGTATGTGGAAATTACTTTTAATGGAGAAATCTTGAGAATATACACCGTGTAAATCTTCATAGATTTTACCAACTCAGCATTTTGCCTGATTTACAATGATGCGGAGTAAACTCCCTGTACAGGACAGTGTTCAAAGCCAAAAACGTGTCCGGCTTTAGTGAATAATAAAGGATAATCCTTCGCTAGACAGTACAATTTGTTTGTGGTTGAACGTGTGTCAGCTTTATGTTAGGGTGGCTGGTTCACCCCAGGCTATTCCCATTCATAGAGATGGTCCATGTCACTGTTTTCACTGGGTTCTTGTCTGGTGCCAGCTGTAAAAACACTGCCCCATTAGGTCAGTGGTGTGCACGTGTGTTTGAATGCACTCGTCTCTGTGAGCTTAGGTTTGCTTTTGTGGGCACCAGTCATTCTTGTAAAACCATGAGTAATGGTTTCACAGATATGACACCACAAAGTATTTGTCTGGTTTTTACCCACTAATACAGGTTGCAAAGGCTGTGACATTTAAAAATACCAAACCTATATTCATTTTAACTTTTCCCATCTGTAGACGTTTTCATATTTGATTCAGTTTTGATATATAAGATATAGTTTTAACTTTCAGCAAAGCCGGTTGTATCATTACACCACCATGAGTCATGCTGCTTAAGAATAATCCACTGATGTGGAGGAACACAGCTGAGAGTAACAGATGTTCAAGAAAAAGATGTATTGAACAGAGATCAGGACATGAAGTAAACCATACACATGCACATTTAAAGTCACTGTCCAGTGGGTACAAAATCTGTGCCCACAGAAAACTGAAGAAGCATGATTGACTTCAAACTTCCCTGCTTGTTTTCCCTAGAAAATGTTTCTTAGGTGTGGCACGTTGATTACTACAGAGCTGTGATTGTTGTTTAAGGAAATCTGATTGACATGGTGGGTTGCGGCCCAATTAGCTAATGTGGGAAGCAAAAGGCCTGACTGAAGGATGGCTGAGTGCATTGCTTTAATGATTGCAGTAATTTAAAGGAGTCACAGCAAACCCCACCATCCAAGGATGTTTAGAGACCAAACTGTCTACTGTTATCAGATGTCATATGATCAATGATTGACACTCTAGCTATCGGACTAACTTACTACTCTTTATAGAAAGGGTTATGCTAATTTCTATTCTATAGTTATATAATTATAGTTATATAACTATAGAATATATATATATATAGAACTATATATTATAACAAATGTATATTTGTTGCATATGATAAACATTATGTACTTGTACACACAGTTGAGGTGACCATGATCCTAGTATTTTTAGATAGTTCCAATTTAAAATGGAAAGGGTGAAATCAGAATAGCTGTTGACTTTAGAGATGGAAAATGTTGTCTAAACTAGGTAACCTGGATATATTTTCTTTAAAGCTATGGATCATAAGTTGTACAAGAAGTACCATTAGTGGTAAACATTTAGTATTCATCATATAAAGAAGCAAATTTGAATAAGTTAACTGGAGAGCTGGTAAGCATGTACATCGCAAAAAATGAGTCATCCATGCACATGCATTTTTCTTTTATTAGGAAGTTATCAAAAGATTAAAAATATATATATATCTGTTTCTCATATGGATAAGTCAAATAGCACTTGGAAATCAGGTTTTAGCGTTTTTGCAGAAGTTGTTCTTGTTAAACAGAATTTGAAAACCCCCATTGTATGAATAAAGGCAACCCTGAGTATCTACGAGCCAAAGCATAGTCATTATATTCTGAGAGTCTTAAATGTGTCATTCAGAAAATCTCTGCACCCAGACTAATGAAGTATTGTTAACTTACATTTCCCAGGATCTTTTAGATATCCAAACATAACCCTTCAAATGTGCTAATTCTGACAAGGATGTCTTTTTTTTCCGCCAAACACCTGTTACACACCTTTATCTCATTAACAGTATTTTTTTTCTGATTATTTTAATTTATTTCTACTTTCTGTCAACAGACCCTGTGTTCTTAGTTGCAGTTTTAAATCTGCGGTGTAATGGCTATAACACATTACAGCTAATTGCTATTCTATTTCAATGCTTGAAACATCATGAGCTATAAAACAAAGATGTTATCCTGAGGAAGTTGTGAAAACCTTTATGATGGCACAATAAACTGAAATAATGTAATTACTGATCTGCAGAGCCAAAGCTGAGAAAACATTTTACTTTAGAATGAGCCAAACACACCTTTATTAACATCTTGCTACAATTACCTTAGTTTGCATGTTAATATTTTAAATATAAAGGAAAAATAGGGGAGCATCATGGCTAGCTGTGACCTGGTTTTATATTTAACAAGCAAGATTTTGTCCTTTAGAACCTATAAATGCTTAACAGGTGTTTATTAAAAGGTGATTGAGTCTCAGTTTTCTCTTTCACATAGTTTAACAAAGACCCTGGTTATACATTTGGACTGGGCATTCATCACTTTTAACATCTACCCCCTAATTACCATATTGGAGGCAGCATGCGCTACAGAAAACAATAAATGTTCTCAACATGCCCTACAATGGCTGCAGTTTTTGTAAGAAAACATCTGGCAACGGCCTGAACCCTCTCAAAGTTTATTTAGAGATGGTTAGATAAAGTTGCATGATTTGACAAAAAGGAGAAACAAACAATGCTGCATTTAGTCTTTTCTTCTAAAGAGCTCACTGATCTCATGAATGGTAAACTGAGGTCTTTGTAATGTGGTCTTCATAACCCGCCAAAATAAATTTGTTCCCTGGTGTGTTTTATGAGGATAAAATATACCAATCATCACTGTTCGGGGTATTTAAAGAATTATACATCTTACTTGCACTGCTTTCACTAACTTAAGAAACCTGTTTTTGCTAGTTTTGAAGCATTTTCTGGGTGATTTGGAGGTAAAGTTGAATTGCTGATTATTTCAGACAGCGAGGTGCTGCTGGGTGTCTGTGATAAGGAGAGAAAGCTCAGATGAGTGTCAGGGATTGTGTGGAACCAGATTGTGTAACTAAGGATTGGACATAATAACCCCTTGCTGTGCTCTTTGGAGAAATTTATTTGAGTCTGACTCAGGTCAGTCTGAGCCAAATCTTTGCTGCTGAAGAGGAGCCTCTCGATGGAGAATTGCTGCACTAAATGCATATGTAGCAAAAGAAGTGCTTCAATTGCTTTAGTGTGCATCAGAGGAAAAACAAATGCACCTTCTGAATGTTTTAGTCAAACTAGAAAAGTATATTTACTCCCTATTTTTTTAAAAGGCAGAAATGTTATAAGCTCACACATTTAATGTACACAACTAACTGAGCTTTGCTAAAGTTGATGTGGAGTATTTGGTCGCGCTAACAAGTCTGGATTTTCTGTGACTTTCTTAGTCTCACTCACTGAAAGACAAACTATTTTGACTGTTATACGCTTCTTTATATTTTACTTTCCTCGGGAATTTAAGGTTTGCTTGTTAAATAAATAACTTTACGTTGTTAAATGCAAAGCACCAAGTGCATTCAGTTTATTTTTGTTTACATATTCTAAATTACAACTTTAAAATGCCTTTGCATGTCTAAATGCAAATCTGCTGATACCTTGTGGACACGCATACACCTCTCTTCAGACTATTTTATCTTAAGGACTGTGTTCTAATGGAGATGGTTTTCACAGAAGCTTAATAAGATACTATAATACTCTGGATTATGTATTATTAGAGGAAATTAATAAATACATATAAAGAAAATAGTGTTTTCCTTGTCAGTAAAAAAAAAATGTATTGTTTTGTTTGAAAGAAGTATCCACGCTGTGGACATCGGCAAAACAAGCTTTTTTTGTTGTTTGTTCTTCTGAGTGTACAAAGACCTCTTAGTTTATCTTTTGTTTTCTATGTCTGCTGTGTGTTTACCAGTGAAAGGGTGGCAGCAATGTTTTGCTGAAGGCAAGCACAGTGCGAGTAGTCTCAATAATCTGGGATTTTAATGTGCACACAGAGTCTCAGTGAACCCGAATGTGCAGGTACAAATGATGTTAACGTCACACAGCCTTGTGGTCAGCAAACAGCTGAGCTGACTGGGACTCATGAATTAGGACTTAAAGTGATACTGCGACTAACTGCTGTGCATTTTAATATTGTTGGCAGGATTGATAGAAAAACACAGTTCACTTCATGTTTTCAGGAATAATTTATATCTCACCTTACTTTTCAAGGAAAGTTTAAAAAAAAACAAAAAAAAACTCAAAAAGCCCTTTTATTCTTCAGATGGAGGGTTGGTTGAGAAGTAAAAGTGTTGCAAAGTAAAATGTGCAAGAAAGCTCATGAAAAACTGTTGCTAGAATTAAACATGCGTGTCATTGGCCATCAGCCACCATGCCAAGTTCTGTCAGCGGCTAGCCCATAATGAATGGGTTTGGCTAAATTATCCTCCTGTCAGAAGTAGGTCTTTGCTGTCTTTGATATTTTTACTCCAAAGTTTTTGCTTTGATTTCCATTCTGTAATCTTATTGTGACGGTGTCTGCACTTCATAAGGGGTCTGCTTTGTGTTTGCATGTGTTGCTCTAGGGTTTTTGAATGCTGACTAATGTAGGCATACAGTCTGCGTGACAATTAGTGACTGGTTCTGTCTGAACCTGTTTGACTCAAGCCAAGAAAATGCAGATCAGTGTGGAAGAAAAACCCAAATTGAAAGAGTTTAGCTTTTCTTTTCTTTAAAAATTCCATTGATAATTACATGAATGCAGTGTTAATTCCTCTCTCTATTTTTTTTGTTTGTTTTGTTTTGTTCTTTGCACCACCCACTGCTCTTTCTGTAATCCTGTATCTGCTCACTGTGGAATGCGTTTGTTGGGTCACCAAGCTTTGAGCTTCATCAGCAACAACACACATGTAAACATAACTTGCTTGAACCACTTTCGGTCCACATCACAGTGCATTTCCCTCCCCTCCCAGACTTTTGCTGATAACTACACCAGTGTGGTTTTAAACCAATTTAAACTGTGATCTGAGAATGGTTTTGTCTGTGTGCTGTCAAGTATTGTCTGATCTTCACTAAGACATCACCCAACATCCAATTCTTGGATTTTTAAAATCATTGTTACACTCTTAATTCATATTGATTGCAATCATTTTTTCCCAGTCATTTTATTATCTGTCACTTTTGCATTGCACTACTTATTTTTTTGTAGTTCCCTGTTAGGAGTACACAATATGCTAAAATCATTTTACATATGAACCCCTGTTTGTAGTGTCATCTCCTAAAATACATCACCTGCTGGGTCAAGGTCATCTTGGAGAGCATATGGTTCGATTAACAGAGCCACAGTGGTGCACACACACACTGCATATTTGGAGCAAACCTCAGAGTAAGGCTTCCTGGAATTCTCTTGTGGTTGGTGGAGGGAAGGAGCACATTTAGCGGGCCATTTGGAGAGCACATGTGGGCACAGGAAAAGCAGACGCCATCAAGTAGGACACACTCTTCTACAGTGTTCAGTTGCCTTTCTTTCGACAGTGTATCTGCATCTTGTGTCCACCATGTGTGGACCTCCTTTCAGGAAGTAAAATAAACAGTTCAGTTCCCAGAGGGAACTAAAGGAAAACGTCTGCTTTTCAGTGCAGTCAGTTACAAAACATGTCACAATTTTTGCTGAGGAGTGACATACAAATCTTTTGGTGGAACTGTTCATTTATTTTTTTGTAGACCTAAAACACTTTTTTTTATACACATAATCATCATAATCATAATAATCTGATTTGGGCTTTAAGTGAAATCCCCGACTGCCTGTTTATTCTTTTTGCAATAACACTCCAACCAGATGCTTTTACTTTTGCATTCTAGGGCGATGGTGGTCCTTATATGATGGGTCTCTTGGGATGTCATCCAACTAATTTGGGAACATCTGTAATGAGTGGCTCTTGTCAGAGTTAGTTTGTGTTTGGATGGGTTGTGTGAGTTAGTGGCCTCTGTCTATTCAGTGACATCTGTTCTGTTGCTTTCTGTTGGCCAGGCTGTTACTGTGCAGTGTTTTCCATCTGTGTGTCACCACAGGTCACAGACAGTGCTGGACAAAATACACCCCAGCAGTGGTGGCCAGGTTTTCCCCTCAGTGGCCGTATGATCGGCTTATAAAGGATGTAAATGGTTGGAGGTGGAAGATCGGTCATGTGATGTGAGCTGGAATTTCTCACCAACTGGATACCTTCTTATAATCCCTGTATGTTCTCTTCTTCCTCAGTGTCATACTTTGTGATGCATGGTTTGGGCTTTGTGACAAAGCAGGTTGGCTGGGTTCTTCAAATCTTGAATTTATCCATTTCCATCTTTTTTTTTTTCTTTTGCACCAGTTTCTCCAAAGCACATTCCACCCAAGCGACCATTTCCAGAGTACCTTTGCTATGTTACGATTTGGCACAGTTTTTTCCCCCATTTTTTTTCATTCTCTGCACATGGAGGCTGCAGAGGAAGTCAGTCAGACAGAAACTTAACAGACCACAACTTTGGTCTGAGAGCACTTCTGAATTTTAGCCGCTTTAGAATTGAGGTGTTGGGTATGACATTGACATGGTCTAATAACCTCCAGTAAAAACTTGCTGATAGTAACTGTTGTTTTAAAACTACTCTCAATATGTGATTTTTCTGTTTTGTTTGCAGTCAAACATATTTCTAAGCCAAATTTGTCTGTCTTATAAGCAAGAGATAACCAGCTATCAGCTATCCGACTGGAAGTGTGAAACAGCCTGCTCAGGAGGGTTAAAGCTGCATTGTTCTTTACACCTGGAAAAACTCCTGTCACTCCAGCTTGTTCTCTGACCTTTCGTTAAAGGACTTTTAACTGCAAGTTTTAAACAAATGCTTTTCACATGACCCCACTTCTAACCAAAATAATAGTTCAAAAAAACATTGTGTATTTTATTAATTTCGACTAGATGCTACAGTAAAAAATAGCATGCACCAACTCCTTTTCCCCGATCTGTAGTTACAAGCATACATTTTTGTATTGTTTTTTTATTATTATTATTATTGTTTTTTTGGGTTAAGTTTTAAGTTACAATACATAGGCTGTATGCATGCGTCAACACCCCGTGTTTCTTTATACATCTGTTAAATGGTGTAATAAAAGCATTGTAAAGGCACACTGACAGCAATTATAATGTGCTGTGCCATAAATTCACTAACAGGGGTCAAGAAGAAGTTGTTAACGGGGATAACTGGAGCAGTGTTCTATTAGGCAACTCCACCAATAATTAGACGCTTTGTTCCATAATTGTCTCCCTTTCGAAGCTTTCTGTCCCCTAAATAAGGACCCCTTTTTGAAAGTTCAGTCTTGCACGAATAAAGGGATTGTATAGCTCAACAATGGAGGTGTAGGAGGCAGATGTGTTAGTGGTTTAGAGTTTTCAATGGGGAGGTATTAAGCCTTAGGAGCAGTGCGTCATAAAACAAGCGACACACACCCATTTGGTCAGCTGTATCCCAGAGAGGTCCAGTTTGAGCTGCCCGGACTAATCCAAGTTCTTTCATGCTAACATTTAAACAAAGTGGTTTTATTCTCCTATGTTTAAAGGTTTCTGTTTTCACCTGAGAAGCACAGGCAATGATCTGACTTTAAGGAAATGATGGATTTAAAACTCATGACATCTGACTGGAATTCAAACGCATATGTGTGTACTTAGTGGGAGGAGATGTCTTGGAGATTCTTTGTCACTCTGATAACATTGTGGCTCTGTCCTCCTGCCGGAATAGACATGGATAACAAAATGAATACAACTGCATACTCACTCAGCTAAACTTAAAATAGTTTAGATGGAGACACAAACAGATGGGGAAATATTTTTTTTTTTTTTTACATATATATGGAATTTATTGACTTTATTTGATATCTGTGATATCTAGCTTATTTTCAGGAAAGAGGTGTGGCTAAGGGACTGATCTTTTTGGTGTCATCTTTGCTTTCTAACATTAATCTGAAATGTAAAGAACTGCACGACACAACATACTCCTGCTTTTTTTTTTTTTGAAATAAATCAGTAAAGTACTCCCAAATTTCTTAGTTAAACACAAACTTAGAAAAAAACCTTTTAATATAAGTGGATTTACTTTTTCATTTGCTTTTTGTCTTACTATTACTGACACGTTTGAATGGATTACTGTGGCCTTTAGCTCCATGCAGGGAGAAAAAAAACCTTGGCTGAGTCCTGCCTTGACCCAGTGGAAGGCTGGAAGTTTCCCCAAAGCTCCTCATCTCTCAGTTTTTCTACTCCTTTGACCTTCCTCTGTTGGTTTTTGCTCCACATGCAGCTGCTGATCCATGTGTTCTGCAGTGGAGTCTTGAAATGCAATTATTCTATTTTGTCAAAGGGAAGTAATAGAAAACTAGTAGCAGACCGTGTATTCAGCGAGGCTTTGGTTTTAATGAGCCTTTAAGTGAAAAGCATTATGAACTTTTATAAGGGTGCACAAGTAGAAAAGTGTTAAATGTGGGNTTAACTGGAGAGCTGGTAAGCATGTACATCGCAAAAAATGAGTCATCCATGCACATGCATTTTTCTTTTATTAGGAAGTTATCAAAAGATTAAAAATATATATATATCTGTTTCTCATATGGATAAGTCAAATAGCACTTGGAAATCAGGTTTTAGCGTTTTTGCAGAAGTTGTTCTTGTTAAACAGAATTTGAAAATCCTCATTGGATGAATAAAGGCAACCCTGAGTATCTACGAGCCAAAGCATAGTCATTATATTCTGAGAGTCTTAAATGTGTCATTCAGAAAATCTCTGCACCCAGACTAATGAAGTATTGTTAACTTACATTTCCCAGGATCTTTTAGATATCCAAACATAACCCTTCAAATGTGCTAATTCTGACAAGGATGTCTTTTTTTTCCGCCAAACACCTGTTACACACCTTTATCTCATTAACAGTATTTTTTTTCTGATTATTTTAATTTATTTCTATTTTCTGTCAATAGACCCTGTGTTCTTAGTTGCAGTTTTAAATCTGCGGTGTAATGGCTATAACACATTACAGCTATTACTATTCTATTTCAATGTTTGAAACATCATGAGCTATAAAACAAAGATGTTATCCTGAGGAAGTTGTGAAAACCTTTATGATGGCACAATAAACTGAAATAATGTAATTACTGATCTGCAGAGCCAAAGCTGAGAAAACATTTTACTTTAGAATGAGCCAAACACACCTTTATTAACATCTTGCTACAATTACCTTAGTTTGCATGTTAATATTTTAAATATAAAGGAAAAATAGGGGAGCATCATGGCTAGCTGTGACCTGGTTTTATATTTAACAAGCAAGATTTTGTCCTTTAGAACCTATAAATGCTTAACAGGTGTTTATTAAAAGGTGATTGAGTCTCAGTTTTCTCTTTCACATAGTTTAACAAAGACCCTGGTTATACATTTGGACTGGGCATTCATCACTTTTAACATCTACCCCCTAATTACCATATTGGAGGCAGCATGCGCTACAGAAAACAATAAATGTTCTCAACATGCCCTACAATGGCTGCAGTTTTTGTAAGAAAACATCTGGCAACGGCCTGAACCCTCTCAAAGTTTATTTAGAGATGGTTAGATAAAGTTGCATGATTTGACAAAAAGGAGAAACAAACAATGCTGCATTTAGTCTTTTCTTCTAAAGAGCTCACTGATCTCATGAATGGTAAACTGAGGTCTTTGTAATGTGGTCTTCATAACCCGCCAAAATAAATTTGTTCCCTGGTGTGTTTTATGAGGATAAAATATACCAATCATCACTGTTTGGAGTATTTAAAGAATTATACATCTTACTTGCACTGCTTTCACTAACTTAAGAAACCTGTTTTTGCTAGTTTTGAAGCATTTTCTGGGTGATTTGGAGGTAAAGTTGAATTGCTGATTATTTCAGACAGCGAGGTGCTGCTGGGTGTCTGTGATAAGGAGAGAAAGCTCAGATGAGTGTCAGGGATTGTGTGGAACCAGATTGTGTAACTAAGGATTGGACATAATAACCCCTTGCTGTGCTCTTTGGAGAAATTTATTTGAGTCTGACTCAGGTCAGTCTGAGCCAAATCTTTTCTGCTGAAGAGGAGCCTCTCGATGGAGAATTGCTGCACTAAATGCATATGTAGCAAGAGAACTGCTTCAATTGCTTTAGTATGTATCAAAGGAAAAACAAATGCACCTTCTGAATGTTTTAGTCAAACTAGAAAAGTATATTTACTCCCTATTTTTTTAAAAGGCAGAAATGTTATAAGCTCACACATTTAATGTACACAACTAACTGAGCTTTGCTAAAGTTGATGTGGAGTATTTGGTCGCGCTAACAAGTCTGGATTTTCTGTGACTTTCTTAGTCTCACTCACTGAAAGACAAACTATTTTGACTGTTATACGCTTCTTTATATTTTACTTTCCTCGGGAATTTAAGGTTTGCTTGTTAAATAAATAACTTTACGTTGTTAAATGCAAAGCACCAAGTGCATTCAGTTTATTTTTGTTTACATATTCTAAATTACAACTTTAAAATGCCTTTGCATGTCTAAATGCAAATCTGCTGATACCTTGTGGACACGCATACACCTCTCTTCAGACTATTTTATCTTAAGGACTGTGTTCTAATGGAGATGGTTTTCACAGAAGCTTAATAAGATACTATAATACTCTGGATTATGTATTATTAGAGGAAATTAATAAATACATATAAAGAAAATAGTGTTTTCCTTGTCAGTAAAAAAAAAATGTATTGTTTTGTTTGAAAGAAGTATCCACGCTGTGGACATCGGCAAAACAAGCTTTTTTTGTTGTTTGTTCTTCTGAGTGTACAAAGACCTCTTAGTTTATCTTTTGTTTTCTATGTCTGCTGTGTGTTTACCAGTGAAAGGGTGGCAGCAATGTTTTGCTGAAGGCAAGCACAGTGCGAGTAGTCTCAATAATCTGGGATTTTAATGTGCACACAGAGTCTCAGTGAACCCGAATGTGCAGGTACAAATGATGTTAACGTCACACAGCCTTGTGGTCAGCAAACAGCTGAGCTGACTGGGACTCATGAATTAGGACTTAAAGTGATACTGCGACTAACTGCTGTGCATTTTAATATTGTTGGCAGGATTGATAGAAAAACACAGTTCACTTCATGTTTTCAGGAATAATTTATATCTCACCTTACTTTTCAAGGAAAGTTTAAAAAAAAACAAAAAAAAACTCAAAAAGCCCTTTTATTCTTCAGATGGAGGGTTGGTTGAGAAGTAAAAGTGTTGCAAAGTAAAATGTGCAAGAAAGCTCATGAAAAACTGTTGCTAGAATTAAACATGCGTGTCATTGGCCATCAGCCACCATGCCAAGTTCTGTCAGCGGCTAGCCCATAATGAATGGGTTTGGCTAAATTATCCTCCTGTCAGAAGTAGGTCTTTGCTGTCTTTGATATTTTTACTCCAAAGTTTTTGCTTTGATTTCCATTCTGTAATCTTATTGTGACGGTGTCTGCACTTCATAAGGGGTCTGCTTTGTGTTTGCATGTGTTGCTCTAGGGTTTTTGAATGCTGACTAATGTAGGCATACAGTCTGCGTGACAATTAGTGACTGGTTCTGTCTGAACCTGTTTGACTCAAGCCAAGAAAATGCAGATCAGTGTGGAAGAAAAACCCAAATTGAAAGAGTTTAGCTTTTCTTTTCTTTAAAAATTCCATTGATAATTACATGAATGCAGTGTTAATTCCTCTCTCTATTTTTTTTGTTTGTTTTGTTTTGTTCTTTGCACCACCCACTGCTCTTTCTGTAATCCTGTATCTGCTCACTGTGGAATGCGTTTGTTGGGTCACCAAGCTTTGAGCTTCATCAGCAACAACACACATGTAAACATAACTTGCTTGAACCACTTTCGGTCCACATCACAGTGCATTTCCCTCCCCTCCCAGACTTTTGCTGATAACTACACCAGTGTGGTTTTAAACCAATTTAAACTGTGATCTGAGAATGGTTTTGTCTGTGTGCTGTCAAGTATTGTCTGATCTTCACTAAGACATCACCCAACATCCAATTCTTGGATTTTTAAAATCATTGTTACACTCTTAATTCATATTGATTGCAATCATTTTTTCCCAGTCATTTTATTATCTGTCACTTTTGCATTGCACTACTTATTTTTTTGTAGTTCCCTGTTAGGAGTACACAATATGCTAAAATCATTTTACATATGAACCCCTGTTTGTAGTGTCATCTCCTAAAATACATCACCTGCTGGGTCAAGGTCATCTTGGAGAGCATATGGTTCGATTAACAGAGCCACAGTGGTGCACACACACACTGCATATTTGGAGCAAACCTCAGAGTAAGGCTTCCTGGAATTCTCTTGTGGTTGGTGGAGGGAAGGAGCACATTTAGCGGGCCATTTGGAGAGCACATGTGGGCACAGGAAAAGCAGACGCCATCAAGTAGGACACACTCTTCTACAGTGTTCAGTTGCCTTTCTTTCGACAGTGTATCTGCATCTTGTGTCCACCATGTGTGGACCTCCTTTCAGGAAGTAAAATAAACAGTTCAGTTCCCAGAGGGAACTAAAGGAAAACGTCTGCTTTTCAGTGCAGTCAGTTACAAAACATGTCACAATTTTTGCTGAGGAGTGACATACAAATCTTTTGGTGGAACTGTTCATTTATTTTTTTGTAGACCTAAAACACTTTTTTTTATACACATAATCATCATAATCATAATAATCTGATTTGGGCTTTAAGTGAAATCCCCGACTGCCTGTTTATTCTTTTTGCAATAACACTCCAACCAGATGCTTTTACTTTTGCATTCTAGGGCGATGGTGGTCCTTATATGATGGGTCTCTTGGGATGTCATCCAACTAATTTGGGAACATCTGTAATGAGTGGCTCTTGTCAGAGTTAGTTTGTGTTTGGATGGGTTGTGTGAGTTAGTGGCCTCTGTCTATTCAGTGACATCTGTTCTGTTGCTTTCTGTTGGCCAGGCTGTTACTGTGCAGTGTTTTCCATCTGTGTGTCACCACAGGTCACAGACAGTGCTGGACAAAATACACCCCAGCAGTGGTGGCCAGGTTTTCCCCTCAGTGGCCGTATGATCGGCTTATAAAGGATGTAAATGGTTGGAGGTGGAAGATCGGTCATGTGATGTGAGCTGGAATTTCTCACCAACTGGATACCTTCTTATAATCCCTGTATGTTCTCTTCTTCCTCAGTGTCATACTTTGTGATGCATGGTTTGGGCTTTGTGACAAAGCAGGTTGGCTGGGTTCTTCAAATCTTGAATTTATCCATTTCCATCTTTTTTTTTTTCTTTTGCACCAGTTTCTCCAAAGCACATTCCACCCAAGCGACCATTTCCAGAGTACCTTTGCTATGTTACGATTTGGCACAGTTTTTTCCCCCATTTTTTTTCATTCTCTGCACATGGAGGCTGCAGAGGAAGTCAGTCAGACAGAAACTTAACAGACCACAACTTTGGTCTGAGAGCACTTCTGAATTTTAGCCGCTTTAGAATTGAGGTGTTGGGTATGACATTGACATGGTCTAATAACCTCCAGTAAAAACTTGCTGATAGTAACTGTTGTTTTAAAACTACTCTCAATATGTGATTTTTCTGTTTTGTTTGCAGTCAAACATATTTCTAAGCCAAATTTGTCTGTCTTATAAGCAAGAGATAACCAGCTATCAGCTATCCGACTGGAAGTGTGAAACAGCCTGCTCAGGAGGGCTAAAGCTGCATTGTTCTTTACACCTGGAAAAACTCCTGTCACTCCAGCTTGTTCTCTGACCTTTCGTTAAAGGACTTTTAACTGCAAGTTTTAAACAAATGCTTTTCACATGACCCCACTTCTAACCAAAATAATAGTTCAAAAAAACATTGTGTATTTTATTAATTTCGACTAGATGCTACAGTAAAAAATAGCATGCACCAACTCCTTTTCCCCGATCTGTAGTTACAAGCATACATTTTTGTATTGTTTTTTTATTATTATTATTATTGTTTTTTTGGGTTAAGTTTTAAGTTACAATACATAGGCTGTATGCATGCGTCAACACCCCGTGTTTCTTTATACATCTGTTAAATGGTGTAATAAAAGCATTGTAAAGGCACACTGACAGCAATTATAATGTGCTGTGCCATAAATTCACTAACAGGGGTCAAGAAGAAGTTGTTAACGGGGATAACTGGAGCAGTGTTCTATTAGGCAACTCCACCAATAATTAGACGCTTTGTTCCATAATTGTCTCCCTTTCGAAGCTTTCTGTCCCCTAAATAAGGACCCCTTTTTGAAAGTTCAGTCTTGCACGAATAAAGGGATTGTATAGCTCAACAATGGAGGTGTAGGAGGCAGATGTGTTAGTGGTTTAGAGTTTTCAATGGGGAGGTATTAAGCCTTAGGAGCAGTGCGTCATAAAACAAGCGA
Organism: Poecilia formosa; assembly: GCF_000485575.1. Taxonomy (NCBI): domain Eukaryota; kingdom Metazoa; phylum Chordata; class Actinopteri; order Cyprinodontiformes; family Poeciliidae; genus Poecilia; species Poecilia formosa. The sequence continues at coordinate 230,326 of NW_006800226.1, forward strand.
CACACACCCATTTGGTCAGCTGTATCCCAGAGAGGTCCAGTTTGAGCTGCCCGGACTAATCCAAGTTCTTTCATGCTAACATTTAAACAAAGTGGTTTTATTCTCCTATGTTTAAAGGTTTCTGTTTTCACCTGAGAAGCACAGGCAATGATCTGACTTTAAGGAAATGATGGATTTAAAACTCATGACATCTGACTGGAATTCAAACGCATATGCTTGTACTTAGTGGGAGGAGATGTCTTGGAGATTCTTTGTCACTCTGATAACATTGTGGCTCTGTCCTCCTGCCGGAATAGACATAGATAACAAAATGAACACAACTGCATACTCACTCAGCTAAACTTAAAATAGTTTAGATGGAGACACAAACAGATGGGGAAATGTATATATATTTTTTTACATATATATGGAATTTATTGACTTTATTTGATATCTGTGATATCTAGCTTATTTTCAGGAAAGAGGTGTGGCTAAGGGACTGATCTTTTTGGTGTCATCTTTGCTTTCTAACATTAATCTGAAATGTAAAGAACTGCACGACACAACATACTCCTGTGTTTTTGTTTTTTTTTTAGAAATAAATCAGTAAAGTACTCCCAAATTTCTTAGTTAAACACAAACTTGGAGAAAAACCTTTTAATATAAGTGGATTTACTTTTTCATTTGCTTTTTGTCTTACTATTACTGACACGTTTGAATGGATTACTGTGGCCTTTAGCTCCATGCAGGGAGAAAAAAAACCTTGGCTGAGTCCTGCCTTGACCCAGTGGAAGGCTGGAAGTTTCCCCAAAGCTCCTCATCTCTCAGTTTTTCTACTCCTTTGACCTTCCTCTGTTGGTTTTTGCTCCACATGCAGCTGCTGATCCATGTGTTCTGCAGTGGAGTCTTGAAATGCAATTATTCTATTTTGTCAAAGGGAAGTAATAGAAAACTAGTAGCAGACCGTGTATTCAGCGAGGCTTTGGTTTTAATGAGCCTTTAAGTGAAAAGCATTATGAACTTTTATAAGGGTGCACAAGTAGAAAAGTGTTAAATGTGGGGTTCGGGGAGAGGTTCACAAGTTCAATCATAGAGATGCATTAATAAAGCAGTGATTCTCTATTGTTTTATTATTTTTCAAAGTACCACTATGCGGACAGATTTTAGAAATAGGACTTATGGTTTGACAGTTTGTTGTGTAATGTCATAAAACCAGAAAAGGAAAAACTAGTGTATTTATTGGTACCATGTGATTGCAAAATGCCATTTAACAATGGATAAAAATTTTTATACAGATGCTGACATTTCCAGATTTCAGAAGGAAAAAATTAGCCAACACATCCCTGTGTTGTCAGGACTACAAGTGGAAAAATGTAGTTTCCCAACAAACCTGACCTCAAAATCTAGGTTAGCAGCTTATCTTGTATCCATCCACCCACCCATCCATTACCTTCTGCTTATCCAGGGTCCGGTCGCGGAGGCAGAAGCCTAAGCAGAGAGCCTTAGACTTTTGGGCCAGCTCCATCGGGCAAAACGCCTAAGTAACCTTTTGCATCCAGCTTGTCCAGGATGCAAAACGTTGGTCGTATCTGCAGTCGATAGGTTTTCCATTCTCATCAAATCTCTCAAAAAGGTTATTCCATCCTGTGGTGAGCATGTTGGGACAATGTTTGAAACACATTAGCTTTTGTTGGTAATACCAATTGGCATATCTGTTAGAAATTCCCACTGGTTTTTGACTTGTCTCTTCCCCATTTCCTCCCCTTGAACTTCTTCTTTTTTAGACATTTGAGGAAGGAAAAATCATGTTTGAACTCTCAGATCTTTTTTGCCATGAGTGCTTCATAGCTGTATATCACAGTTAAAAGGTATTTACTTTGTGGTTGCTTGTGCCAAATATTCAGAGCATCACCAAAGGTCACTCTAAGTTTGAAATTAAGCACAGAGGAGCTGCAGTCAAGCTACAAAGGAGATTTTTTGCTTCTATTCACTTCTATATGAGTCTATGGACCTGAATTTTCCGTGAAACAAAATGTTTAGGTATTGGTAGCAAAATGAGGTTTACTGCTAACTGAAAAGCACAGGATGGTCAAATATGTGTTTTGCATTTTAATGTGATATTCTTGAGCATTTTCTCTTTTCTTTGTGGCCTTTGCTTACCATTGTCTGCGGTTTGAGAAATAAATCAGATAAATATTCAAGCTTCTTTGGTCACTTATCTTGTAACTATTTTTCTCCTTATTCTGGTTCTCCTACGTTTTGGCTCTCAGCTGCGGTCTGTTTTTGCCAGGTCCCTCGTGGCTGAAGGTGAGCCAATGATTTCCTTCACAGACCTTCTGTTGCCTTTAGACTCCTGGGAACCTGCTGCTGAGAGAGGACTCCTTTAGAAAGCCTTTCTACATTTAGAACACCTAATCTTAAATGTTTTTTATTAGTTTTATTACAAAGTGGGTTTTTTTAGCAGCTAGGTGTGACCTCACTTTTTAGGCAGAAGATTTTTTTTTCTGTATTTCTATTTCAAACACCATTAAAAATATCTCATCATGTCCCCAGCTTGTTCTTATCATGTTGTGGTGTCTCCAGTGGCAAAAGGTAAAATGTAAGTAATTATCACCCTGCTGTTTCTGAAAGCCCATTGGAGACATCAGGGACTGAAATTGGAGAATGGGAGTTGTCAAGTGTGGGGAAACCAATTCATGCATTTTTCCTGCTTATTGCTTTGCGTCGTCCAAACCCCAACCCTGAACGGTTGGCGAGCAGCTGGACGAAATGTGCCAACAGCCTCCTCCCCTGTCTGTCTGCCTATTCGTGGTTATTGGCTTAGAACAGGGCAGGAAGTTCAAAGATGTAATGGTGGCTTTAAGAAATGGATAAGATGACACGTAAGTTGGAAGTTAAAGATACAGCTTATATAAAATCTGACATAACATTCATATACAAAATTAAGACATGAGGGTCTTGTGGGAATTTTCAGCTGCTATCATTGCCTTCAAAAAGACTATGTGGGGGGAAAATGGAAGGAAAACGGGCTTGACGCTGTTTGTTTGTGTAAGAACTTTGTCAGTGTGCACCAGAATAGCTCTCATCTCCCAGTAGGTTACACACAAACATTACCCCTAAAATGTTCACACACACTCCACCTCCTTTAAAATGCCTTTAGCTTTTGGGCAATGTGCTCTGTCTGGGAAGGCTAGAGGGGTTTGTGTGTTTTTAGTGTGTGGTCAGGATGTGGCTTGCACCTCTCACTCATCATGATTTACTAACAATACCATGGTGGTTAGACTCGGATACTCAGCACATATCAAAACTCTGAGTTGGTTTACTGTGGTTTACTGTGAAAGGTGCTTGGAAACTATTCACTCTTTTTGTTCACATTATGAGCAAGATTTAATCAGTCTACATGTCATTTATAGTGATTTATCTTTTTGTTTGAGGGATTTGCCAAAACAAAACCACACTTGGTTTTGCCAACATCCAAGTTTCAGTGCTTGGGTTCATTAATATTCAGTAAAAATCTGTCGGTCATCATTCAGCCTGTTTGGTTTGCACCATAGAAATATAAGTTGAATCTAATTTTTTCTACTTGGGAAGAATTGCATTGGCACACATATGCTCATATACACACAGACTCTTGTGAGAATTACCCAGCTTCCTCAACTCACAAAAGGCAAATTGACCCTGGCTTTTATATTGTTTGTTCTGTCTTAAAACATTATGTGTGCTCTGGTTTTGTGGTATAAATAAATGTGACAAGTTAAGAAATACACAAGGATTTGAAAAAGGTTATCTTTCTTTAACAATGTCTGTTTTTTCTCTTTTTCTTTTTCCTTCTCCTGTTTCCTTTAGTCTGAGCTTTAGTGGGTGGTCCATGTAGAACAATGGAACAGAATCCTCCTGTATCTTTAGTACATCTTCATACACACAGCAATACATTTATGAAGACAGTTTCATTAAAACAGTTTACTGGGATTAGGCATTTTAAGTGCTGCTCAGATGTCTGTTTAAAAGATATAATTGGGGCAAAGTCAGGCTTGTCTCTGAGACCCGAAATAGTAACAGCTGGGAATGCATCACAATACAACCTCATCTACATATGTGCACACATTCTCACCTCCTGTAACTTTGAGTTGCTGCCAAGCTCGTGACTAAGAAATGTGTGAGTAAATGACCATTGTAGCAACTTAACATCAAATTCTTCTCAGACTGAGGATCACACTAGATTGCAGAAAGCGTCCTTTGAGCAACTCGGGTTTATTTCGTCTGAGTCTGAAATTGCTTCTGTTTAACATTTTCTGGGGCGGGGACCTGCATACTTCGGACTTGGTGTCATAGATAACTTTGAAGCATTTGAAGTTCTCAAACACTGAGACTTCGATTGTTATCTGAAATATTGGTTATTACATTCTTGGTTTGATGGATTAATATGAGTGATAAGTATTGAACAGGCGCTCTAAATTTAGATGATATATTTTTCACGTTTTTCTCCTTAACTCCAGGAGTTTGAATTATTTAATCAGGCTGGCTGCTCTGGTATCCAGCCTGCAGTCAGCATTGTACCAGACATGATTACTTGTAGCTATCCGGCTTTAGTTTTAAGTGTTTTTCAAGAAGAGTAATGGGTTACTTACTGTATTTTATGGCTGGAATTAGTTTTTTTTTGAGACTTTTTTTTTCTATCTTAAGCAAAAAAACTGTAGGGGCCTTCTTTCAGGTAGCTTACTGAAATTGCCCAGCAACAGGTGGGGGAGGACTATTGTCATTCTTGAACTTCTTCTGACAACCCATAAAGACCTAAAACTATTAGGACTGTGTGGCAGGGCCATTGTAGCTAACGTGTTAAATACGTGATACATATAACAGTATCTTCCTGTTATCAAGTTGCAGCATCTCATCATTTCCTACAAATAAGCTAAAATAAACATACCCTAAGGAGAAAAAGACTAATCAAGTTATTAAATGTACTCATGTTTCCATAATTTTATTTGCAACCCAATTTGTCAAACCACACTTTAAGAAAATTGGAGCCATAAATATCAGTAATTTTGTACCGACAAAATGACCACAATAAACCTTTGTCTAACATTTCAGGGTCTTCTATATAGCGGACCACCATGTGGACACTTGTAGGCTCACTGACCCGCTAAAGAGGATGCCCTGAATGTGTGTCTTTGTGTGTTGAAGTCTGACTTTGGGGTCAAGAGATGCCATAACTACATAACAGGAAGGTCATTTTTAGCAGGACCTATTGAGATAAAGGCCCTCCCTCTGTGTTCAGTGTGAGTGTGGGGGTGGACCACAAGAGTCAGGGGTTAGCTGTAAACCTACTTGGGTGTCAGATGGGTTCTGAAGCCTCTTGAATAAGCTGACTGGTGTGGTGAAAGGTGTTTTACGACCTCCTGCTAAAGAGGTGACCCTTGAGGTCCCTGACACACCCAGGTCATCATCGTCCTGATGTGCTCTCCTGCAGTCGTCTGTGAGCCTGACACATGGCCCAATGATTTTTGCTTTGGATGACATCTGAACACTTGACGTGTCACGTTATTTAAGGTTGTTCTAGAGTGTGCTTGTGTGTGTCCAAACTTAACACACATAACTTATCAGAAAACCTTTGTTGATCAGAAGTTGGGTGGTCCATTGATTTAATTTTTTTATTATGCTGCTTGAAAACAAGTTCCATCCATGGCATTGATTTCCTGACTAATTACACAAGGTGATCTTCCCACTCCCAACATCTAGCATTATGACCATAATGCATCTCCTCCCAGTATTGAACTCTTTTAGTCTTCTGCATAGAGGGCGATTCTTCTCAACAATGCCTCTTGACTTTAGAGTCAGGCAGATGTGAGTCAAGCAACCCTTCTCATTACTGTTCTTAGAGTGCTGCAGGCCTTCAGAACCAAGCCCTGCTCACTTCACTTTACTGTAGCAAAATGATGTTGAGTTGCAATAATGTCCAATGATATTTATCTTACCCCCATCAAGTATTAATGGGATGAGATGAATGTTCAGGGTATTCTCTCTTAATGCGAGTTTGATTGGAATTTTATAGTAGTAGAAAGGTTAATGCAGCACTCCTGTACAAGTAGGTTTCTGTCTTTAAAAAGACAGAATGGGCTCCAGTGTGTAGGGAGCTGACTGTGCAGATTTGGATTACCTAAGGATGTAGGTGGGATGAAAAGTGAATTTATTCATGGTGTCTGCTTTACTTGAACAATAATTTTAGTCAATTTTCAGTCATCTATGTCAATTAAGTTCGCACTATTTCTCTAAAAACTTTTTTTAAACGGCCGTTTGTCATTATAGAGCATTGATGTAATAATTTCATGAATTCATCTCGGTGTAAAAATATGGAGCTGAAGTTCATTATTCACCCTTGCTTTTGGAAGTTTAAATATGTACTAACTAACATGTTGCCTTATGGGACTTTTGTTTTTTATGTGAAGCTGAATTGAAATATTTAGATTGGATGACATAAAAAAAGAGGGTAGATGCAAATTGGGATAAAATGAAATGCTTCACTAATCCTGATAATCATCCCTTTGCCACCACCCTTATTTTTTTCCTTACAGTTTGACTCACTGCATAAGCTTACTCGTTTCCCAGCCCAACCCAGAATGTTAGTCAGCAGAAAGCAGCTTTAGATTTACAAGGGGGGATTTTTGGATCCAGTTCTTTGAAACGTCAGACTCCTAAGTCCCTCTGTCAAACCCATTGCTCTGTGAGAACCAAGCACCAGTTGAGGGTTTCCCTCACATATTAAGATGTTAGGATTTTTTAGTGTGATACTAATTCTGCATTCCTGGCTGTCTCCTTCCTCCATAATAAGCTGACGAAGAAGCACCATTTACAATAAGTCATTCTTATCTCCATTAGGGGAAAAAAACATGAAAATAAGAAGCACATGGACTCAAAAACGCATTGTTTCTCCAGAGTGACTGAGGACATTCCAAACATGTTCACAACGGTTCTTTAACTTGGAGTTTGAGATATTTTATAGCCTGCTCTTAAAGAAGTCTGCAAATAAAGAATATTGCAAGTTTTGAAAATTCTCCACAGAGAAAACGGTAAGGTTTATAGTGGTGCTAATTACTATAGTACCTTCATTATGTGTTATATGTAGGGCAGCCATATTTGATAAATTCAGGTTTGTTCAGCAAAGGTGCTCTTATGTTTTTCCGTTTAGGAACCCATAAAAAACTTGAAAATATTAAGAGTAGTGTAGTGCCACTACAAGGTTATTAGACTAACAGAATTGTTCTAAAATCAAACATTTTGGGACAACTAGTTCATTCAAAGAAAAAAAAAGGCATCTAGTTGTTATGTAAAAGTATTTTACTCAATTTATATAAACTGACCCTTGAACACTATTCGGTCAGTTACTTGTATTTGTGTGTGTTACTAAAATGTGAGTCAGTCTTGGGTTCAGCTAAAGACCTTTTGCTCAATGGGCATGTTGTCTGCCATCTAAACTGACTGGTTCTCTGTTTTCACTCCCAGGATCCTGCTGAGAGCAAACTGGCTGATCACACATGTACAGAAAGAGAGCAATTAATGTGAACACACACTCTTATAAATGCACATGCACACTTTTTAGCTCTGGTCCAAATGCCGTAGTAGTATTAGCTCAGAGCTAAATAGAGGTTTGCTTGTTCTTTATAGGGGTTAACTGTTCCTTTTTTGAAATGGGCAAATAAAACATCCACTCTTGATCTGTTATATTCATTTAAACTTAATCATATGTAGCTTATAGATCTGTGACAGCATTTTTCATTTTGCTCTTGTCAAGCTCTTCTCCTGAGAGTGGTTCTTGATGGTGACTTCATCGTTGTAAAAGTTGATTGCATTAGGAGTAAGCGGGTTTGAGGTTAGATGTTTATGTGAATCTGTTATTGCTGTGTGTGTGCGTGTGTGTGTGTCTGTAATAACAGTCATTCTGTGTCATTAGAGGGACAGACCCAACCTCCATTTACCATATAGCATATTTCCAGTCCTTTACAGTATGGGGAGCCATGGACCAATAAAAACTAGTCATTCAGTAATATTGTCCCTTTGCTGAACAGTATGTGATGTGGTGGCACATATGGAAACTGAGATTCTTGAATGTGACTGGATTGCCACAGGCACCACTTTCACAGCCTGGAATGTAAAATGTAAAACAAGACTGGAAGATCAGCGAGTAAAAGACGGAGAGGATGAGGAGGAGGAAAAAAGCTGAAGTCATGTTGAGGATTAGGGTTAGTTTTGTAGATTTTGTGGGGATGTTTTTCTGCGGTCTGTGGGAATTTAAAACTCATCGTTCTGAAAACTTCCTCTCCTAATTTGTGTGATTTGTTTGAAGGTGGTTGGTAGGTATGTTGCTGCATACCACATTTACAACCTCACAGTCATGTCTTTGCAAGGTTGGTATTTCTTAAGTGGTTTATTTTCACAAAATTGAGATTTTTTACTTTACTCAACTTGTACGTTTATTCATCTTGACGTTTTTACTGTAAAAACGTGATCAGAAAATGGCTTTTCATGTCATTCACAATAAGGTTTATGACGAGCAGAGTGGGCACTTTTACACTTAGCCTGTTATTGCAGATTTATATCTAGTCTGTATCTAGGGTTGTGGAAAAACTACTTCACGCTACTATAGTTGCCTGTTTGTAACTGCAGTAGTAGTAGTGTTTTTTTTTTCGTTTTTTTTAAATACTGGCTTGAAAAAACTCCCAAAATCCCTCCATAGGAAACAAGGTTTAAGAATCTGATTTATTTTTAAAAGACCTTACTCATTCGAGAATAACAGCGTTTTTCACACTGCAAAAAACTTCCAAACCAAATAAATGTTGTTACCACAGCATTAGAAATGGTGTGCTAACTGATGAGGGGGAAAACATTGGACTTGAGTCTTAAAACTTACTACTTCATGGTCAGTCCTAATTAAGTTAATGAGAGTTTTTCTGTTCTTTGTTTCTCTCTGGTACTCATCTGTCTAGCAGCAGGTTTTCCCTCAAATGTTTCCACTTGGTTAGGACAAAATGTTCCATTTCAGTGATTAATGATGTATGTGGACATTCAGACACCGACTTGAAGTCCTCCTCCATACAGCTGGTAAGGTTACTTCCACTCTAGGCCCCAGCTGTGCTCCACCTCTGACTCCTTGAAGCCAGGGTCGACGGAGGTGTCAGGAGGATGCTGACCAGATCCCATTTTGCTTGTCTGTCACTACCTGTGATTTATCAAACTCTGACACAAAAGTGTCACTGTGCATATAGTAGATCACAACTTCTTAAGCACTTAAATCAGTGCCATTACCTATTTGAGCTCAAGTATTCCAGTGAATTGGCACTTCAGTCAAATCTGAGATTAAACATGAGCCGTTTTGGGTTATGAATATGTCTGTCGGCTGTTCACGTAGTTTCTATTTTGAAAGACACACTTGTAGGTCAACATGTCAGATGATGATTTTTCTAACCCAAATGGTAATACACCGCACTAAGTTTCTAAATGCCCCTCTGTCTTGCTAAGAGTTTGTTTAGATAAGTATCAGAAGGAGGGTTAGCAGAACAAGCAAGCACATTTTAACCTCAAACACTGCAGTTAGTGTAGCTGAATAAAGACGGTCCTTCTTAGCCTTTCAGAGGCATACGTGTGCCTTTATAGTATTAGTCTTCAGTCAGCGTTTTTTTGCTGTGAACCTCATGCTCATTGCTTCTGACAAAAGACCTATGTATTGCACTTGATGTAAAAACAGGGAGAAGGAATGTGGTGATGTGTGAAAAACAGGTGTTTTGGAGCATTTACATGTGGAAAACAAGAGGTTGGTCCTTTGAGTGAGGGATCACATCTGGCGTATGGATTCCACAGAGGAGAAATGAAGCACAACTGTTTCTTTTCTTGTGTGGAAAAAGACACTCTCACTGAAAGACGGGGGATCAGGAGGTGGTGGGAGTGACACACACACACCCCACTGCACCCTTGTCAAACACTGTACTGTTGTGTGCAGTGGAAGAAGTGTACAACTCCCTGGACCAGAATCAGAATTTCTTTTTTTCAGCAGGGGAAGTGACTTTGAAGCCCTCTCTTCCTGAATGCTTTGATCTGTCCACTCTGTAATGAATGAGGTGGCTGTTAAAGAAGAAATGGCGATGCATTTTTTTTGTTTGTTTTTATGTTGTCCTCTGTCACAGTTTGAATTGAGTGACAGTTTTCCTGAGCAAGCTAGCATGAGTGTATCATTCTGTCCTAGACATACTCATCGGTTGGTAGACAAAACAAAGTAAGTATGGCTTGTGGGTGGGAAAAGAATTTGGCAACAAAAACGGCAAACATAACATAAAACCTGAGATATGTTGCTGAAAAGCAGCAACAGGGTACCTACACAGTCTGGAACAATATGCCATTTGCTCTTTACTTTTTTCTACTGTTTCACGTTTTTTATCTTAAGTATTCCCAGCATTTATACAGAGCTTTTTTTAGTCTTAGTTACTAGTATATACTTAAGGTGTCAGTAAAGGGTTCTTTATTGACAAGCAGTGTTACTGAATGTCTCCTGGGATATTATAGCCTAACAAATATTTTATCCAAGCAGTATTTCCCACAGCGATGCCAAGATGAGGATTATGATTTATTTTGTACTATTTCAGCACACATTAAAGAAAACTTTGTGTATTGATTAGTGTCCTTTTCAAAATGAGACCAGTGTGTGGTTCTCTGAAAAAAAAAAAGGTGAAAACAACCCAAATAACTGATATGAGAAGCGTAAACATTCCCGAAAGTCTAGCTATCTAATCTAACAATACTCCCGCCGCGCATGAGTCGCGTTAGACAAAAGGTGACTTGAGAGATAACATAAGATAATTCACTAGCAACAAAGTGATACAGCATGGTGATGTGGTGGAAAAGCAGTGGGACATAGCCTCATGAAGAATTAACTTTCTAAAAAAATTTTGTTTCTGTTTTTCAGAAGAGATAAAGAAAGTTGCATTTCTAGGACAAACTTGTAAGCTACAGTTTATTCTAGTTTTAATGTGTAAGAAACTTGATCTGTTTAACAATTTTATTAAAAAAAACAACAACAAAAAACACTTTCCTGTGCTCATGACCAGTAACTCAAAGGAAAAGGTAACCATTTCCCACTTATGTTGTTGCTAGATATGTATTATTTGTTGCATGGAAAAATTGTGTGAAGACAAATGCATTGGAAATGTATAGTAACCAGTTGGGCTAAGTTGAGATAAAATGGCTTGAGGGAGAAAAGTTTGGATGGGTGTGTAAAACTGCCACAGGCTTTGTGGTGAGTTTCAGCTGTGATTTGCAGCTGAGATTCCCACATGACATGTGCAGGGTCAACCTCAGAAATGGAATCATAATAGCCTCAGAAGAATGAATCCCTCGTGTCACTTGTCTCGAGGCTCTGCCTTACACAGCCCAGTCCAATATTATTTTTTCTCCAAGTTCCCCCTTAGTTGGATGACTCATTCCATTTCCAAAAAAGCTCTACATGCTCACCACCTCCCAGATCCAATACTCACTCCCTTCTCTTCCTCGTATGCTCAGAAGTGCCAAAAAATGATGTGCAGATTGGAGGAGCTGCTAGTATTAGTGGTGGTGGGGACAGGCCCGGGTTGGCTTGCAGACCAAAATAAGGTCCAAATGACGCAGACTGGGGTTCAGTGGTGAAGTAACTAGAGGGTTGGAACTGTGGGAAAAACTGACATTTACCCGTAGGTTTTAAAAGAATCAATTGGAGTTGGATTTACATTAGCACAGGTTTTGCTTTGGTGCCGCATCAGTGATGATTTGTATTAAGTATTTTCCTCAAATTTCTTAGTCCTTTTGTTCTGAATGCCAGTAGAGGGAATGTGTGTGTGTTCACTGCTGACTGCATGTTGGCATTCTCAGCTGCTTCACTTGAAGTGACCTTAAACATGCAGCCAAAGCAACAATGGGAATGCTGTAGAATCAAAACAAATTGAATATGGCCCAGTCAAAGACTAAATGCAATTGAGGATTGGCGGGAAAGCTTAAAAAATGCAGTCAAATGCTATAAATCCAATCTGAATGAGCTTTAGCCAATTTGAGATTTCTACTTAATTTTTGAAAAACTATGCATGTATTGTGTGGTTAAACGGGTACTAGCACATTATAGAAATCAGGTGGTTGCAATGAAAATGCATGTATGCAAAAATAGATGAGACTGAAGAGTCTTTGACAGCAGATCAGTGCTGCAGAGGATATTGTAATTGAGTTACTTTGATTTAATCACTTTTGAAGTTTCTCATCTAATCTGCTACTGTTGATTTTATAAAAGTATACGGTACATCGTTTTCTTGTTTACTTTCTCAACATCAGCGTTTTGAAACAATGTCTCCTTTATGGGGAGTAATATCATACCATTGACCAGAAAAACATGAGAATATCATTTTAGGGACAATATCCAATGGCAGAAGTTAAAAATGATACAGCTCTGTTTTTTGTGCATCATAAATACACCAGAAACCTTTTTTCTTCTTCTCTTTATTATCCCCAGCTCTAACCCCCCCTCTTTTTGTTCTCCATGGCATTAAGCACACTAAACGGTTTGATCTACTTCAGATTACAACACAGCCTGGTTTATACACGCACTGTGCAGAAAAGCTAACAAAAAGGAGGCAGAGGAATACAAAGAGGCAAAAAAAAAAAAAATAGAAGTCTGTCTTCTTGTCATTGGTTGCTACTTTTATCTTGTATCAGGAAGACAATTACAGCAGTGAAAGAACAAGATGCCATCTTCAAGTTATGTAAAAAGGATCTTATCTCTTTGCCTGAGTGTAAACTCACAGTAGGCGGTCACGTAGGGCAAATCTGATCTGACTGATTGCAACATATTACTTTTAAGAAAAAGTTATTTTAAGTATAGTTCTGGTGTTTACTGTAGAAATGTTTACTTAAAAAAGTAAGTTGAAAGATGGGTTGGGCTCCTGAACCCTCAGGGGTTCAATTCAAATAGGAAATGCCACAACTGACCAGGATAAAGCTTATTATGTTTTCCTGGTTTATTTAACCTGCTGGACAAGCCTGTTTTGGCCACGCATCCATTTTGTCTTGAAAGCACAAGAGTAGGTTAAAAAAAAAAGACATGCAGCGTACAGTGTTATCTCTACAATGTGAAATATTGTAGAAATGGTAGCATTGGATTCTTTTCAGAGAACTATTTGTTTCATTCTGTCCTCAATGCTACTATGCATATTTCATATTTGCACCATGAACATGAAAGAAAGCACGTCCTTAGTTTTTTTCCTCTTGTTTTTGCTATGTGGGTCACATGTTAGCAAGATTGCAAATGCAGCATTTTGTCATGTTACCAACATTAAAGATGGACACCATTTATCTAAATATTTTACTTATTGTGAACATTTAATTGCACCAAAGTAAAATGGTTTAAATATAAGTTTCAGATTTCTGTTTAAATTTTGAAAATGTTTTTCCTTCCACTTGGAAATAATCTGCTTCTCTGTGAGGTCTATCACATGAAATTACATGAACGTTTTTGTCTTTGCATCTGTAGGTGTTTTGTCACTCCCAGCCCATTTCAGTCCATACACAGAGAACCAGCAGGCTGTGGACAGCAGAGAGGATGCTTACGCCCAGCTGGAGCTGAGAACACTGGAACAATCTCTTCTGGCCACTTGTGTGGGCAGCATCTCAGAGCTCAGTGAGTAAAAATAATCACTTTTACACCTGTCAGACTTTCTACAGATTTTTTATTTTACTTTGCAGTTAGCATTTAAGTTAAACAAAATTCTGGAAGTTGTTTAGGGAACGACACAAAAAAGAACAAGTTTCCTTTAATAAAAACATATATTCTTAAAACGCTTTACAAATTATCAGCCTTAAATTATTGTACTATGGTGTTCATAATTGACTTTCAGAATGCATCAATTTAAGCAAATCAAAAATCAAAAGTAAAAAAAAAGAAAAACATTACAAATACTGTTGCTACGGCATAATGTATTACATAAATATTTTTGAATCAAGCTCGAGTTTCTCCTCTGAGACTAACTTGCCAAATAAACTGTTCCCATATTTGGTCCTTCTTGGGTCATGGTTTATTTTGGACGCCTTTATTGAGATTTTATAACTCCTATTTAAGCACTTTTACTCAAAAAGAGCAATACAATGAGATACTTGTTTATCTGACCTATCTTAAACAAAATCTTTGTAGCCCATTTCCATGCGAGTAAAGACTATGAAGGCCTAAGCAAATTAAGCGCTCATAGTGATGGTGGAGGGGGGTAAACTGTAGGTTGCAAAGGATTTGGCTGTGATAAAGAACAGAAATATGGTTTATTAATAATTGAGAGGAAATTATGATGTTTGGGGGTGTAGCTTGAAGCAGTAGAAAAGATTTATAGGAGAGGGTTTAGTTATATGGAGGGTAAAGGTTCTACGGGAAAATGATTGAAAGGTAGAAAGGTGAAAACTGATGTTGTTAGGGGAGGGAGTGAGGAAAAGAAATGGAGGATAGTTTTGGTCAAGGATAAGTTTCCTACTCCAAATGAACCAACACTCTGTCATTTGTTCCTGCAGCACAAGGCTACGTTCATACGTTGCCGCCGTTATAGTGAGGCATTAAGAAAGTACAGACACGCTCTTTCTCTCACTTCTGCTCAGTGGCCTCTTTGTGCCACTTCTCTCTGGTGGGGTGAAACGGGGTAAATCTGGGTAGGGCTGGCATCTACACATATTCACGCCTAAAAAACATAAACACACACATGCACACACACGTGTCCACTGATTCGCATACATACAACAGAAATACAGCAGGTTTGGCACTTTGCCTGTCTGATCTCTTTGGCTCCAATCAGAGAAACGTCTGTAGAGATGGATTTCTGCATAGACAACAGATGTATGCAGAGTAGATACAATTATTCTGCATACATCAAAAATATTCTAGAGATGACGTATATCAATGTGCATTTAAACCCCCCCCCTCCCCCCCCAAAAAAACGACTTTGATTATTACAAGACTTTGGGTGAAATCTATAATTCAAGAATTGGCATTTCATGTCCGTCTGGAGCCAAGTTTAGGTTGAGGGGGAAAATGTAGACTGGAAACTAAGAGAGAAGCTCTCAATGTAGTGCAGGAATTCCACTGAGCCCTCCTGGAGGTATATTTGGTGCTGGTTAGCACAAAGGGGGCCCTTCAGCTTTACATGGGGTCTGTTTTGGTCAGTCTAACCCAGCCTTACCCCCGTGGTGGAACCCAGAAGAACTTCTATAGACTAACACACACTCACACAGCTAAACTAGACACAGAGCTTTGTTATGCCTTTGAAAATGTGCCTAATAATTTTAAATGAATGCAACTCTGTCCCAAGTTTAACCTGTGTAATGCTGATGTGTGATTAGTGTTTTTCTTACAGCGGCTGTGGTCTCCCAACAGTATCTAGAAGGTTTATCACATTTTCCTGTTCTTTTTTTTCTGATTGTTTTGGGGTTTTTTTCCCCCTTCTGTTATCTAAGCAAGCCTTTCCTAAATGCTGACAGTTCCCCACTAAGTTTATATAGTGGAGCTTTTTTTTCTTTAATGTTTTTATAAAGACTAGTTGAGATAAGATTGTAGATTTCATATAACAAATCTGTTTTTGTATGACCGAAACTGAGATCTATATGCTGACTCCAGTGATCTAATTGTTCTTGCAGTAAACAGTTGAACAGTTCATTAGAGCCAGTGATCAGCTGTCTGTACTCCCATTAACCCCCTCGGTGATTAAAGATGAATTACTGTTTTAGACTGGCTGTCTGGCTTTGCTTACTGATAATGACGCTACTAATGGCAGAGTTCATTTGAGACATGGAGGAAAGTTGTTGAGGAAAGGAGGAAATCCGGTCTGACTGGAAGACCACAGAGTCTAAACACATAACTCCAATTATATGTTTTTTTTTATCTACTACTCAACAGTTTTGCACATCCATCTCCTGGGAATTGAGGAACTAGATCAAATGTTTTAGCTGATGCTCAGTGTCGTTATATTTGCTCTGTTCCAGGTGACTTGGTGTCCCGTGCCATGCACCACATGCAGCGTCTCAGCTCAATGCGTCCAGGACAGAGCCCTGCCCGTCACGCCCGTGCCCAGCAGCCTGTGTCCTGGTTGCCTGACGCCCTCCACACCCTTTACTACTTCCTGCGCTGCCCGCAAATGGAGTCCATGGAGAATCCCAACCTGGATCCCCCACGCATGGCTCTGAGCAAAGAGAGGTAGGAATCATGGCTGACTGAACTCTGCCAGGATGTAACAAGCTATTAAATAACAAAATTAAACTTGGGGTTTGACTGAAATGTAAGTTTTACGCACGCACACGCACACACACACACACACACACACACACACACACATTTCCTTTCAAAAGCACTAAAATGTAAAATTTTATCATGCTATGTATTTTTTAGTTTTATTTTATCTGAAAGAGTAAGAAAAAGGATTATTGGACCCGTTTCCAGTTTCAAAAGGAATATTTAGAGAACTTGGCAAACATGTGAGATGAAGTCCTGATCAGATAATTCTGAAGCTAAGCTTTTTGTCCTACATCAAAGCTCTGAGAAAACCGAGTGGTGTGCTGAGTGCAGTGCATGCTATGTGAAACATGGTGGTGGCAGCATAATGCTATGGGATGCTTTTATTCAGCAAGGAAAGAAAAGCTGGGAAGAACTAGTGGGCAGATGGATAGAAATACAGGACAATTATGGAAGACAACCAGCTAGTCTGCAAAAAACTTCAGATTATTTGAAAGAAGCCATATATAAGAGCATCAATGGGAAAAATATTTTGCTTTGTACCAGACCTTAGCTCTTCAATCTAATTTCCATCTGCAGTCTCTCTATTCAATCTGACTACACTTGGGCTATTTTACAAAGAATAATCTAAAAAAGATAAAAAAAAAATACATTGAGGTTTGTACGTAAAGTGCTACAATGTGAAAAAAAAAGGTTTAAGAGGTTTAAATGTTATTTCAAGATTTTTCTTTTCATACGTTTACTTAGTGGAATTGGAGATTAGAGGTTTTGTAATGAGTTTACCAGAGATCTAACTAAAGCCACAGCTTTATCCACAGCAAATAGAAAACCCCTTAAACCTCTGAAATTACCGCTTTAGTTCTAAAATTAAATCAGTAGCTTTTCCAGTGGCAACTCGTATTTTTTTTAATGTTTTTTTTTATTTATTTTTTTATCTGTCTAATCATCTTGCCCTCTGGTCGGTCATTTAAGTGTTATTTTTTATTGCGTTAATTACTAGGAGAAAATGGTCCCAGGTGTTAAGTTGGGTTGAAAGAAGACTTAAAAGCACCTTGAGGTGTAAATTAGGTAGAACAGTGGTGATTTAATGGGTTTAAAGAAGCACGGGTGCTCTGTAATTCTGTCTCTCTAATTCCGCTCCAAGTTAGGTTTAGTTAAACAGCTCTAAGTACAGAGTGTCTAGAAAAGCAGTTGGAAAATATTTGCACTCTCTGGATATTTGCACATAACTTTTTGCAATTAAGCCTCTTCTATTTGCAAATGACTTTCATATTTAGACAGAGGCTTTAATGTCGAAGAAATTATATTTTCTGCTGTTTGATTTCAACAGGCAGTAGGGAGTATAAACTTGCCAAAAAGTCCTCTGTTTTAAAATGTGTTGAAATGCTGATTGGAATGAACAGATTCATTTTTGCCGAGGTGTAAATCTCTCAGAAAGTTAATAAATGTAAACGATCTGGGAAAAGATGTACGGTTTTTCCTCTCTGTGTAAAGGTTAATTAATTGACACTATATGCATGTGTTTAAGGGGCAAGAGATGAGGCCATCTATCTCTGATACATTTAATAGTGAACATACACAGTATAAGTGTGCTAAGGTGGACTTCTCAATAGCGTCAAAGGAAACCGACCCGTAAAATCCCCCCTCTCTTTTCCTAGCTAAGGATTTCTTCAAAACCCTTAGATGTTTTTAATGTTGGATTTATATCCCACTGGTTTATGTGAGCAGAATAAAACTATAGCCCTCTTTCTAAACATTCGAACACTCTGTTTTTCTTCAAAAGCATCTGCTTCTTCATCACTGCACACATTCTGAAAATGTTACGGAGCCAACTCAGGTGGTAGGCTATGGAAGTGCAAACCTGGTAGTGATTACAATGGTAAAGTCTGTTCATGCTGCAGAGTTCTCTGCTACAGAGGGCCTCTTCATCTCTGTGACCCACCCTCTATTGGAAGCTTTCTAAAATCTTTGGCAGAAACTCAAAACTGCCAGAATCTGTGTGGGCCACATCATCAAATGTTATAGGAAGCCTGGTGAGAGACTAACAGCAGATTCTCTTTTACTACAAGAGCCGAGACTCGTTTTGGTCCCAAATAAAGCTGCTGTATGTGATAATTATTAAACTGCATGAAACGTAGAAAGGCAAACACTTTGGTCTGAGCATATGCTTGATTTTGCACAATGTTGGAATAGAAATCATTAATCATCCTGTGTTCAAATGACTAAAGACACTCCTTTACTATGAAAAGATAGATTAGAGCACTAATAAAATGTAATTGATAAGCTATAGTTTGATTCTTGTTTTCAAATATAGATTAAAAAAAGATCTTCATCTTCTAGATGAGTGATTAAACTTGTCTGTCACATTGCTACTAATTTGATTAAGACAAGATGGCCTTTAAATATATAAATTAATAAGCTTTAAGCTTTAGTCCCTACTGGACATAGCAACAAATGTTTGAACTCTAATCTGTCCTGCATGAAAAGTAAACACACCTGAGCATTACTTATTAAGCTCATCGTTCTTTTATGGTTGAAGAAGTGCAATAATTCAAAGCCAATGTTTATATTTGTAGGTGTGGGAAAGTCTGTACATGGTAGTCTATGTAAATTCATCGTCTGCATCTCTGAGCGTGGCTCTCAGCATGTCGGGTCACAAGGCTATCTGGTTTCAGTGTTAACTGCCATCAAGGCTTTGATGTTAATCTAATCTCTGACGAAGCTGCAGTTTTTGTTTCAGGTTTAAGGGCACAACTTAGCGCAGCAGTCATATGAGGAGTTTAATGAGAGGAAGAGGAAAGAAAGATGGGGGTAATTATGAGAGAAGACGAGCTGCATCTGCTGAACATGCACTTCTACATAGATGCATTAAGGTCTTACTGGTAAAGGTCTTTCAGAGCTCTAAGACTTCTTCCAACACATCCCAGTTATGGGTGATGGGGTTTCGGTCAGTCGCAGGTTGCTAATCCACATATGGGAGTAAAAGGACATCTGTGAAGCTTTACCTGAATAACTTGGCCTTTGTCAATTCTTGCTCTGGTATCTTGGAATTAACCAATTTTGTTAGACAAATTTGTCAGTAAAACTTGATTTTTATACATTTTATAAACATACACCCAAACATATACACCCCTATCCAATTCAATGTACATTCTCTATCACTGTAGAACATCAATTCTGTCTCATCAGGTCTGTAAACCTTTCACCGTTCCAACCTTATGCTATATGAGCTTTAGAAATCCACTCATCACAGAGGCTGTAAAGTTCTCTGTAAGTTGTACATCTGGAAGTCGTGTTACTTCTATTATTTATCACTCACAGTATTAATATCGTACTACATGCTTCATTGATCTTTTTTATTTTGCCTATTCAATCAAATCTCACTGCACTAGTTGCTCGTAGCTGACATAGATGGTGATGCTCAAGAAAATGTAAGTCAGACTATGCAGGACTATGGTGCAGTCTCTTAAAACTCCCTTACTTGTTAAACAGACTGACAGATTAATAAGGTTTTAGATTAATCCTCTAATGGAGCAATGGGTGTAAAGTGCAAATAGCCAAATATGTTAAATTGGAGATGGTTCAGTTTTGTTTTAGTTGACTTGCTTAGAATGTGCCTGGAAAGAGCAACACAATAAACAATCTGCACTGCAAGTGCTGTGTTTTTAAAAGAAAAAAAATAAATAAATGTAGAAATGAATGAATACATCCACCTGCAAAATCCAATTTGTGTTAAGTGGAGCACATTAAGAGAGCTATAAGCATTGATTCCCAAACCTACAGGGCCTTCCCTCCTCAGAAACATGGCGTTCTTATCACTCTATGCCTGCAGCACTATCTAAAAAGTGGCAGACTGCCTCCCAACCCCCCCTGCCTCACGTTGACATATCCCACCTGCTTCCTAGCTGTTTCCCAAACACTTAGACCTTAATTATATGCACCCAGCAGCTACACTTCACACCCCCTCCCTCCTTCTTGAGCTCATCAGTTCCCAGTCTGCTTGTTCACAGTCACGCCTGGCTGACGGTGAGACCCCTCCTGACTGATCTGCTACTGACAAAACAGCATTTGACAGAAAATCTAAAAAAAAAAAAAAAGACTTCAGTGCTCGTGTCAGACTAACTGCAGGTATTTAAATGCATTTTGATCTGTTGGATATTTTAGGAAAAAAGCTGCCAAAGGTCAGTTAAAACCAAAATATTACACTTTGCTCAGAGATTTTGATGTCATCTAAGCAGTCGTATCAGAATTAATAATACTGCAAGACTCAGTCCTTGTTAACTACAGCTGCACAGTGCAGGGTTTGATGCAGTTCATGAATATAAATGGAGGCGTATTCATGAACTGCATTGAACCCTGGATCACATCAGAACAGATGTAAGCTCACCGAGAACAAACATCACAGCAGGAGTAAGACAGTCGCCAGTAACTTAATATAGCACAATGGCAGTGTTCATGCAGCCATTAACAGAATGTCGCTGAGGCTCCAAAGGACCAAAAGCAAACAATCCCATTCACAGTAAAACACTGTTGTTCACAAGCTTACTCTATGCACATATGGTCAGAGCAAGGTGGAGACAAAAAGGCTTAACACTAGATAACTGACTAGATATTACATTACTAAGAACCGCATCATCTCTTGCTGATTCAGATGGAGGAGGAGGATGAAGACAAACAGACAAAGCAAAAGGGTGTGTTTAATCCAAATGCATTTAAGAATGTCAGACATGGCTACAACAATACAATCATCCTTACTTCTGCAAAATCTGTGTAATCTTCTCCAAAATCTTCAAACTCAAAATCTTTTTTATCTTTCGGTTCAGTGGACGCTCTTGTTTTTTTATGGTTAATATTTTAGGAACGCCTGGTTGGTGCACATCTAAGCTTTTGACTTTGAAATCAAACATGGCTTTGAAGACTACTCATCATTATTTCAAGATCAACAAACAATGGTGAATGATCTTTTCTTTTAGGCCATTTATGCTGTTGCCGCCTCTGATGGAGTGGATGAGAGTGGCCATAGTTCACGCCGAGCATCGCAAGAGCCTGTTGGTGGACAGTGATGATGTCAGACAGACCGCCAGGCTCCTCCTTCCAGGACTTGACTGTGAACCAAGACAACTAAAGTAAATCGACACATAACTGCTGTCCTTTCACGAATTGAATTATTGTTGAGTCAGTTAATATTTCATGTATACATTTCAATTTGTCTGACCTACAAAAATAAAAAGCAGAAAGAAAACCCTTAAAGCTATGTTGTCTTTTACCTTTGCACTTTTAAACTGATTCAGCTTTATGTTTAAAAAGCACAGGCTGTGAGAAGCAGACCAGTAACTACACACTGGCAGAATAGTGATATTGTACAGTTTTATTTCTGTAGAAAAACATTTCATGTTAACATATGGTCAGCATGAGCCACTTGGTGGTTATAAAAGGTTTTTAATAGGGTGTTTAAATCTTGATTCCTTTAATAAGGTGTATAAATCTTGATTCCTTTTAAGGCCGGAGTGTTGCTTTAGCTCCTTCAAGCGTCTGGACTCCAAAGCTGCCATAGATAAATTCAACCTGGACTTGGGTTTTCGGATGCTCAATTGTGGACGCACTGATCTCATTGGTCAAGCTATTGACCTGCTCAGGCCAGATGGGGTCAACAGCATGGACGACCAGGTATGAGCACTATTAGAACAAATGCAGTAATTACGATTTATATACAAGTGCATGCAGATGCACTGATTTAAATGTTAACTTTTTGTGGATAAGTTTAGAACAAATCAGCTGTGGATCAGGGGTTCTTCATAAAAGTACGCCAGTTTTCATCAAATTCAAAGTAATCTCACCTGAAGGCAGGAAAGCTTGCATGCATGATGAATGGGCTTCTTTCTTGCCTAATCTTGCGCTTTTCCTCTTCGTCATTCAGGGTATGACCCCTCTGATGTATGCCTGTGCAGCTGGAGATGAGGCCCTTGTCCAGATGCTGATTGATGCTGGAGCCAACCTTGATGTGGCGGTAAATAAAGAACAGATGTCCTCAACCTTTACAATGTATTTGTCAACAATTTGTCAACGGATATATTTGCAAAAATGGCATCCAAAGTCCACTATGGTTATCCGTGTAAACATTTCCAGTCTTTGCCTTGAGAGAATTTATTTTTTTCTAATCTGTTCTGCATATGCAGGTTCCATTGTACTCCCCAAAGTATCCTTCTGTACATCCTGACAGTCGACACTGGACAGCTCTCACCTTTGCAGTGTTGCATGGACACATCCCTGTAGTGCAGGTACAACATATACAGATATTAGTATCCTTAGTGTTATATTAAAATTCCACTGAATGGTGTTTTTTTTTTTTTAGCGTATTCTAATTTCCACTTTTACCATTTGCTGTAGACCTATCTAACCATAGACCTGACAAAACAGTGTTAAATACCTGTTAATGTGTTCCCTCTTGCTATAAAAGAAAACCTAACCCTAATGAACTGTAAATTCAACCTTAAAAAATACCCCAAACTTTTTCACAATTTTTGTTTTTTATACTTTTGGTGAACAAAAACGTCTTTTCACATGTGCCGTTTATCAGCATAATTAACCACTTTGATGTACTTTGTTTATAAGCTAGTGTCCTTTTAATCTACTTTCAAGACATGCTTAATAAATGGATGTGACGTTTATCTGCAGCTTCTGTTGGATGCGGGAGCCAATGTGGAGGGGGCAGCAATCCGAAATGGTCAGGAGACCACAGCAGACACTCCGCTGCAGCTGGCGTCTGCAGCAGGTGGGTAAACGCAGACACTTCAGCTCAAAGCATAGCTCATGTTAGAGTGCTGCTTATGTACAGAGGGTTTGTGTTCTCATTTGATTCATTGCCAGTAAAGTTTTGATACACTTACATGCAAAAACAGCTGTAAGACAGAAAGGTAAATTAATGAGAGGTTGTCGTCTGTCTGTGAAACATCTAATAACTCATTGGCATTCAATATGCCAATGAGTTATTGGCATACTTTTCCCATAGATCACGAAGTTGTGAATGTGCAGGAGTAGTGGGAGGGGAGAGGGGGGATTAGTGGAATTAGAGTGTAAAATGAAAGTGTGGTGAAAAAAGAAATGCTGCCTGCAGTAGTTTAGTCCCTTCTGGCCCACATTCCTCCACAGGATCATCTGAAAGCCATACAGTGTAGCAAAAGACACATGGTCCACACATAGCTGCAGTGACAGTGAGCAAAACGCCTTAATGTCAATGTGCTGCTGGTTTATGAATCTAATGTAAACTGCAATACACTGATCTCAAGAAAGTAATCTTTGAGTACATAAAAAAAAGCAATTGGAGAAAAACTAAAAGTTTTTAGTTGATTTTAATAAAATGTGTTTAGAAGTTGATAGGTGCTTATGTGTTTCTCAGGTAACTATGAGATGGTGACTTTGCTCCTGGCACGTGGCGCTGACCCCTTATCAAGGAGCCATGATGGAAATGCTCTTACGTCATCTCTTTATGAAGACATGAACTGCTTCAGTCATGCTGCTGCACATGGACACAGGTTTGTCGGATTTCATTTTGAGACATTACTTTTTTTCAGTGCTTCAATTCAAAACAAACTAAAAATTCATGTATTTTTATATTTTATCCTACCACACTGTTTTCGTCCACTCAACTTACAGTACTCTCTGATCAGCCAATGTCTTTAGTAATGACTTATTGTGGCTTACACTCCTTGTGAAGGCCATAAGTCATAACATTTCTGTAATAACTGTCGTTTTTTAATTTTACATATAATATTGTTTAACTGAAACTTTATTTTTAAGTTAATTCTGAGTGGAGATGCAATGTATCTAGTGTGCAAAGTGAGCAGGGGGTTGTGTTGTCCATTTGTTTTTTAAAAACCAACTGGTAGAGTGATCCTCTCCACCTGTTTGCTGTGTGTTCATGTGAACTCTGTGTAGACTCAACACTTCACATTCCACACTAAGAGTGATGGATTATCTAATCACATAGATCACAGGGTCACAGAAATGTAAGTATGTTTTACCATTTGAGAACAGATAACCGATTTAATGCTTGTTGTTTCCTTCCTCCATCAGAAACGTGCTGAGAAAGCTACTGACTCAACCCCAGCAGATCAAAGAGGATGTCCTGTCTCTGGAGGAGATCCTAGCAGAAGGAGTGGAGAATGAAATTCCAGGGATGTGTCCTTATCTTCCAACACCTTCCAATGGCACTCCGGCACTGCAGGATGCAGACATACCCAATCTCTGCAAGGCCAGGATGAAGGCTCTTCAAGAAGCTAGCTACTACAGTGCCGAGCACGGATATCTTGATGTCACCATGGAGCTTCATGCAATGGGTACCTTTCAGATAGCCATAAGACAACAAGACTTTTGTTTATTTGTGCTTCTAAAACCAAACTTGTCTGTAATTAGGTGTGCCGTGGAAACTGCATGTGTGGCTGGAATCTCTTCGTTGTGCCCATCAGCAGTCCAAGACGGGGGCCATCCTCTCTCTTCTCAGAGAGTTTACCACAGTCCGAGAAGAGGACTACTGTGATGAACTTGTCACCACAGGCCTGCCCCTCATGTTCACTATCCTGCGAACCACCAAGGTATTGTCAAACATGAAGCCTGTGACGTTTACTACTTTTCAGTCTCCGGAATAAGAAATAATCCTGACCTTCTGTTCTTTCTTTCAGAACGATGCCATTATACAGCAGCTGGCAGCTATTTTTAGTCACTGTTTTGGCTCAGCACCACTTCCAGCCATCCCTGAGATGAAGGCGTCTCTTTCAGCTCAGTTGGGTGAGAAAGCTTTGATTGACTGTATGAATAAATGTAGTTCACTGTCCTATAGAGGGAATTTTAAACAAAGCTGCCAAAAATTATAAGCTTATTATTACACTGAAAGTAGGATGTGATGGGCTGAAATCTGAGTCATTTACATATTGTTAATCTGATCTTTACAGATCCACTCTTTCTGAACAACCCAGACATGTCAGATGTGACATTTTTGGTGGAGGGAAAACCATTTTATGGACACAAAGTCCTTCTGATAACCTCTTCTGACAAGTAAGTGCAACCACTCTTCATTTTGCAGATGTGTATTCATTTTAGACACACAAATCAGAATTTTGTGTTTGAGTTTTCATCTGCCAAAATGTATTCAGATTTCTTTTTTTCTTACCTTCTTGACTGACATGTAACACATTTTACCACATTGGTGAAAGGAGTCACTGTAAAAGTTATTTTTAAGTGAACAAAATGATTAAAGAGCTCAGTTTGAAGCTGCCCTTAGAATAACCTTTTAGTACTTTTCTAAAACTGTAGCCTCTGTATGTCTTCCCTTGAGCAGAGATTCCCAACCATGGCCCTCAGGACATAATGTACTGCATGTTTTAGATGCGTCCCCACTCCTGTACAATTGATTGAAATTATCAAAGGGTTAGGGTTAGCAAAGTCTTAAAAATCAGCCACTGTCCTCTTCTGTTCTCCAGTGAGAGGTTTGACCAACAGACGGACCTCTACCAGGTCATGTCTGCACATTTACAGTTAACTCTAGCTACCCATCTCACCAACCTTCTTGCTATATTTAGCAACATTTCAGACAAGAGAAAAATGGTATCGGCCAAAATCGAAATCAGCAGGTCAGGCTTTTTAAAAGATTAGAACCCAGTTTATCACCCATTCATTTAAGCCATGTGTGGCTTAAATGAATGGGGAAACAAATAAAATATGCAGGACAGTTGTGACCAAGAACCACGACTGGGAACCTATGCTTTCGTGGTTAAAGACTTCCAATAATTGAGATTTCCAAATCGGACATATTCTGTAATGGAGAATTTCTGACTTTTCTCGACACTGTAGGGAAAAGTCAGTCAACGTATAATAGAGCTATTATACGTTGTAACTTGAAAGAATGCAGACATATCCCAACATGTCAAAAACGACTTTCTTTTGAATCCGTTTTTATAGCTGTACTCCATTTATTGTTGATTAACTCAGTTACAGCATCCATACCAAAGAGTAGTCAACAATATTACCTGGTTGAGCTTATGTTTTTTAGGTTTCTGGCCAGTTGGTACTTTTGAGGGCCAATCAAGCTAAAAGCAATCGATTTCTCAGAGCATTTAATTTACTTGAGGTTTTTAGAGGAAAACCTAATTGAACATTGATAAAACTACTTTTTTTCCTTTTAGATTCAAATCTCTGCTGGCATCCTCTGGATCAGATGGAAGCCCCAGCAAAGAAATTGAGATCAGCGATGTCAAGTACCATATTTTCCAGGTATGAAAAAAATCTAGCATACAATAATATGAAAAATAGATTAGGGTACCCTATGAGTTTTAATTTCTAGCACTGAAAAAAAAAATCATAAAAACTGTAAATATATACTTTGACCCATGTTAATTCCCGTATGTCCATAAATATTGCATAGCCACTGATGTGAGCTTCATTATACCGGAAAGTCAGAGATTATTTTGTGTTGTGAAAATCACATCAGCAGTACATGACATTAGCTGCATTAATTGACAAAGTTGGTGAATTATTTGTCAAAATAATGGAAAAATTGTTTTAGAAAAAACAAAACTGCAAAGTAAACACTTTATGCTTTACACGAATCACACGATCAACAACTGGATGTTTCCACTGGTGCATGAAAAAAACAGGAAGTAATTGGAGGATCATCGTCCAGAATGTTTTTGATGACTTACTGAGTGAACCGAGATTCACATTTGATTTTCTTGCTGTTCTTTTTAATGGAAACGCATTAAATCAGAAATAAAGCATTCCAGGAAAATAATCGCATACCAACTTTCAAGAAGAGCTGGAAGTGACGGGGCTTGGAGATGCATTGCTAGAGCAAGAGCTAGCCAGCTCATTATCATAGGTTCATTAATTCTACCATAAACCAGAGGACGTTGAAGGAAAATAACACTATTTGTAACCTGGAACACAATAATAACCCTCAGAATTACAAAAAAAATCCCATGAGAAATAAATTCCTAGATCCAGTTAAAGACCAGACCTAGATGTAATTCAGTTGCTTTGATGTGATTCTACTGCACATGTAGTAAACCCCAGATTGACGTCCAATGGCTCCAAGAAGTGTCTTATTGACATTCCTTCAGCCTAAGGGTCACAGGGTGTCCTAATGTTTACTTTAGCAAAAAAAAAAATGTTTGAAAGAAATACATTTTTACAGTGTAGTCTCTTTTTTCCTGCACATGCCAAAACAATTAGATAAACTGATGCTGAAATGTTGCTAAACTAGACATTTGACCTCTCTACAGATGATGATGTCTTACCTGTACTGTGGAGGAACAGAATCACTGAAAACGAATGTGATGGACTTACTGGAGGTGAGAACACTGAAGGTTCAGATCATGCTAATTAGATTGACTTGAACTGCACAGACAGTTAAAGATGTTCACACATTTTTACTACACAGTCATTGTGAGATCACAGAACAGTATGTTATGATATATTGGGTGAACAGGCACCTGGTCATTAGCACATGTGGATCATATTAATCTGTTTTCTAAAGGTATGTGATCAAACTTGTTTTTACTCCTCCAATTTTCCATGAAATTGGGCTCATTTGCCAAAATTAATACAGGAAATGTGAATTCATGGCCTGTACTCTTTCACCATTCAACCCGTTTAGTGCAAATTAAGCTGTACATTAGTTTTACTTGAAAATTAGTTCATTTGTACACTCATTGACTAAATGTTTTCATTCAGTATTGCCTTACTGAAAGAAGAGAACAAATACCAAATAATCTGTAGGCTAAGTAGACGTTTTGTTTTTTGTTTTTTTTCCATCAACTACTATCAAAATGCCGCCTCGTTAGGAGGAACCGAACTTGGATCCAGACTTGAAGAATTGATATCACCGAAACCTGATCTAGTCATGGCAGATCATCAAAAAGCATTCAGTTATGTAGTTTATACTTTTAGGAACTGAAATTAGTGAGATATGTATTCTAAAGAACAGGAGAACTCAAAAATACACTGCTCAAAAAAATAAAGGGAACACTCAAATAACACATCCTAGATCTGAATGAATGAAATATTCTCATTGAATACTTTGTTCTGTACAAAGTTGAATGTGCTGACAACAAAATCACACAAAAATCATCAATGGAAATCAAATTTATTAACCAATGGAGGCCTGGATTTGGAGCCACACACAAAATTAAAGTGAAATGTTCCCCTTATTTTTTTGAGCAGTATATTTACAAGTTCAAAATGAGTGATCTAAATCTCTGCTGAGGCACATTCATCAGCCGGAGGCAGCAACAGCTCTGTGTATTCCTGCTTCTGGGGGACATGCAAACACGTGCAGCTTTGTGAAACTGATCCAGTTCCTTACAATTTTTTGTTCTACAACCGGATACCACAGCCAAAATAAATAAATCTAAGCTTATGACTACAGACACAACCAGGTGGGTTTATGAACTAAAAGATTATAACAAGTGTATAAAATTTTGGTAATTTTTTTTCCACTACAGCTTTTGTCGGCTGCTAATCAGTTCAAGCTGGGGGCACTACAAAGACATTGTGAGCTCATCTGCTCCAAGCACATAAACCTCGACAATGCAGTCAGCATCTACAAGACAGCCAAGGTAATGTCTGTTTTGAGAAGGCTGTGCTACTCTGTTGTAATCTGGTCTACATTTTGTAAGCAGATAAAACATGATTGTTTTTTTTTCCTTGAACAGGCAAATGGTTCGGTGGATTTGAGTTCATGTTGCGAAAGTTTCTTCCTGCAGCAGATGCCGGCACTGCTGGAAAAAGACGGCTTCAGGACCCTGTTACTAGGAACCAACTGCACTCGACAGGGGAATAACTGCACTTCTCTGGCTCACAGCCGCAGTGACTCACCTCTGGAAGAGCTGGAGGCCATCCTGGCTCAGCGTATACGCTCGCTTTACATTTCATCTCAAGTCTGAAGACGTGAGCCGCTGCAATGAGACAAGACGAAAAGCAACAAGTGTGTGAAAGTTGCAGAAGAAGGCTTTGTGTAAATACAGGTGGCTTGGTTCTGTAGGAACCACATTCCAGAGAAAATGCTGCAGAACTGTGTGCAGTGTGGCACAGTGACCGACTTGGCAGTTGTTGACTCTGAACAGTGTTATTTTGTGCCAAGCACTACATGATGGCGGTTACTGTGACGAACAGTAAGTTTTTCAAAAAGGGTGGTTTGTGTTTTGTTTTTTTCCTCCAAGGCTCAGGAAGCCTAAATGGAAAGTTTCAAAAACAAAATACTGCTGCCATCTAGTGGAAATCATTAAAGGACTGGAATTTGCAGCAACTCCTGGGTTTTGACTGAAGCTATGTACAGTAACCATAGACTGAAGACGCAGAGTGGGAGGAAAGCTCAGTCCAGTCTGTAGTGATGCAAATGTTTATAAAAAAAAAAAAAACAACTACGCTTATAAAATAGTTGTTTTTTTAACTAAAGTATGACCAGAATGACATTTACTGCTAAGTGGGATGGACATTTTCTATTTAATGAGAACAAAAGATGTGAAAGTATTTAATGAGGCATGCCCTTTGATTTCATTTTTAATCCAAGCTAATTAATATTTTAAAAATGCTTCAGCTGTTTATGCAGGCATACTAATAGGTAATTAAGCTTATCTTGATGTTTACCATATTTACACAGCCACAACAGAAGGATTTGAAAAATATGTTTTGCGTGAAATAAACCTTGTGACTTTGACTGGAACTTTTTATTTTTTTGTATGGTGTTGAATGGACTCACCTGAAAGCAGCAGCAACCTGTAAGAGGAATGCAAATGCATATTCAAACAAATACTTTCTCACAAGAAAAACGGTAAGAGAAAAAAAAATCTTAATTTTGACTCAATGAGCTCTTATTTCTACAAGGCTGTGTTAGGCTAAATCAGCACATCTAAACCTTAAACTTAATATCCCCCCCATCTGTCCAGAAACACACACAGTGGACAAATACTGCACAAGGACATTCTTGCCTACAGGGCAGTTTACAAACCAATTAACGTTAAAACATTGTATTGTGGAATACAATGTTTTTGTGGAATACAAAAACATTGTATTCCACAATACAATGTTTTTGTATTGTGGAAGAAAGCCATAGTAACAGAGAACACACGCATGAACAAGGAGAACATAAAAACTACTCCGGGCATAATTAAACCAAGCTGAGCAAATGCACCATCTCCTTAGCACCCAAAATTCTGGATTTTCCTCAACTATAAACCATAAATATCAACATGAATTGAAACAAAAGGTTGAAATTTGTTGATTTACCAATTTGCTTACATTCAGAATGTCACTTTTTATCAGATATGAATCATAAGTTGAGGGGGGAACAAGTCTGGAAGCAGAGTGTTGCACTTGAAGAATAATCCACTTTTAAAGGAGTCTGATAAAGTGGTCTGGGTCTCTGATCAGGTTCCTCATGGATATAATCTGAGATGATACCTTGGGCATATGCAGGAAGGTACAAAAACTATGTTACCCATAATGATCTGCAGAGGCACATCAAGGTTCGACTCCTGCTTCACTTTGTCAACCTGTATGTGGCTTTGTGGGCTTACCTGAAAACAGTGGTCTCTTACATGCACCAACCTTTAAGAGTACAAATAAAATATACTCTATAAAAAAGCCAGAAAGGAAAGGTTATGAAAAAAAAAAAGATACACAGCTCAAAATTAAAGGGAACACTAAAATAACATTCTAGATCCCAATGAATGGAACATTTCAGTTGAAAGCATTGAGAACAAAATAGCAAAAATTATCAATGTAAATCTAAATTACACTCAAAAGAAAGTGGAAAATCCTATCGCAAGCTGAGCCAGCTTCTGTGTAAATTCCTCAAGTAAAGTCCGAATGAGGCTTAGCAGTGTGTGTTCTCCTGAGGGATCTCTTCCCAGATGTGGATTAAAGCAGTGTTTTTCAACCTTTTTTTTGAGCCAAGCTACACGTTTTAATTGAAAAAATCTCGAGGCACACCACCAACCAAAAATGTAAACAAAGATACTCTGTAGCCGCCTATATTACATATATAGTCATTCTTATCAAAGTGTCTTGAATAGGAATCAAATAAACACAAAAATGTATTTTTATCACATTTTACATTTCTTATTTCAAATTGCACGCAACATGTCCACTTCAAAAATACACCTGAACAGGGCCACAACATTGTGGTTTTAAATTTAAAGAAGTTGTAGAAAACTTAAAAGTGTTTTACAAACTAATCCACAAGCATTCTTTTAGCCAGAAGACAGAAAATAATTGTTATTCTGAAAGAACCAATAATATTTGGGAAAGATTTCACTGTTACAATATGAAGATTTGCATGTACAAAATGTCAATATCTGTATATTTTACCCATCTAGTGTGAAATCTGTGCATATTTGGATGAAAACAGCTGATTTCCTGGAAGAAATTGAAGAAAGACAAAGCTCTTCCTCAACAGCTCTCAGTCTCTCTGGTTTCAGTTTTTATAGTAGCCAGGCTTGAGAAGCTCACTTCACACAGACATGATGTGGGAAATGGACCCTGTTCTTTCCAACTACTGCTGAGCTTCACTGTCTCTCATGTAGTGGCAGATCGACAGTCCTCAACTTAAAAGCTGCACCATATGAGTTTGAAAACATTTCTCCGTCGTGCCTGCTGCTAGCATGTGGTTGTTCTAAATGAAAATTAACGCGTTCTTCTTTGATTCACAATTTTGACTTCTAATGATTCACTTCCTGCTAAAGAGCCCCCTGGTGGTTGAAGAAAAATACACAGAAAAGCCGCACCGGGCTACAATCCGCATGGCTCAAAGTTTAGGAAAAAAGTAGCAGCTTATAGTCCGGAAAATACGGTACCATAGGTGAAATTGAATAATTTCCACGGCACACCTGACGATCACTCATGGCACACTCGTGTGCCGCGGAACAGTGGTTGAAAAACACTGGATTAAAGCATCAATCAACTGCTGCACAGTCCGCAGTGCAGTTGGTGGTTGGAACAAAACATGTTGTCCCAAATGTGCTTTATTGGATTCAGGTCTGAGGAACACGCATCGACAGATGGTCTCACAATGGGTCTGAAGGTCTCAACCTCAGACCCATTGCGTCCTTCCGAAGACGTACTGTACCTCTCCACACCATTACTGGCCCACCGCCAAACTGGTCATGTTGCAGACAGCACAACATTTTCCACGGTGTCTCCAGACTCTGTCACATGCTCTCCTCTGTGAAGAGAACACACCGCCAATCTTGGTGCTCTTTGACAAAAGCAAACCACTCTGCAGAGAGTTGGGGTGTAAGAACAGGCCCCATTCATGGATGTCGGACCCTCATACCACCCTCATGGAGTATGATCTTTGAGCAGAAACATACACAGTGGCCTACTAGAGGTTATTTTGCAGGGATCTGGCAGCGAGTTGTAAACTCCCGTCTCATGACACCTCTTGGCATGTGGACACTGACAACATGCAAAAGTGACAAAGATGTCAGCCAGAAAGGATGGGAAGAGACAAGTGGTCTGCAGTGACCATCTACAAAACTCATCCTTTATAAGGGTCATCTGGCTAATTGCCTCTCATGACCACCTGTTGCCCGTTGTATTTACAAAAACGGCAGGTGAAATAGATTCACACAGTATTGCTTCCCAACAGGTGAGGTTGGTTTGACAGAAGTGCGATTGAATTGAAGTTACATCGAGTTGTTTAAATGTACACTTAATTCTTGATTCTAAGATTATATATATATATATATATATATATAATTTTTTTTCCTCAAAGGAATGGACCTATCTTTACCAATATGAAAAAGGAGAACACACACAACATAACTGAATGAGTTTATTTGTTTCAGCACTGAAAATGCTCACAGTTATTTAGAATGGGGATTACATCAGTAAGTTTTGTTCCTGCTCTGTCCCAAAAAAAAAGGAAAATAAAATAAAATAAAATAAAATAAATAAAAAAACAAATAAGAAGAAAAGACCCATCCGGGCCAAAATTTGTCCTCAGTGCCGTCAGCTTCCCATTGTAGTAAACAAAGAGGAGGGTGAATAAAAGGTATTGCTTTGATTTTGTAGTAGTGGTATTCCCTCCCTGTGCCTCTTCAACAGACAGGCACAGAACGCCCAGACCTCTGAGCTTTCCGCAGAGAGGTACGTAGTAAAGGAAGCATCGTTTAAAAACTTTGTGCACAAGCTGGAGGAAGGAAAAGAAAGTCAGCAGGACTGAAAGGAGAGTAAGAAAGCAAAAGGCCAGAATTAAAAGCAGAGAGAAGGGAATTTCAACTTTAAAACACAGTACTGTTGAGGGAAAAATTAATGAAGGCTGATAGAAGGGGGGCGAGTTTGGCGTGGAACATTAAACACTAAAGCCATGCAAAGAAAAGCTCATGTTTGACATGCACACAGCAATACAAGCTAAAAGCATAGAGCAGGAATCCCCAGCATGGTTGAGAAGACAATCAACCCCCACAGCTCGTCTGTCTATTTACAAAGAGAAGAAGCAGATCACGATCTGACAAATTCTCCTCCTCAGGCCTGGCATTCAATGCAAACTGACAAATATCAATAGAAGAGCATGTTCCCTCTTCCAAAAGAGGCTAAGTCTACATTCTTAAATTACTGGTAAAACCATTCTTTTTCCAGAGTTCCAACAAGTTCTTGTTTCCTCTTCAATGAGGTCTGGAAATAAAGAGATTTGTCAAAGTTCACATATTTCTGTTTTAAGTCAAACAAAAACAAAATAAAGTTCAGCTTTTTTTTTCTCTCTCTTTTCTTTAAATGTCCCATTTACCAACACACAAGAGGGTAGTAAATAACATTCAACTGACCTAACAGCTTTGTCCATATAAATAGCCAAGTTATAATAAATTAGGAATTAAACAGTGAGATGAACAAATATGAATAAATAAGGACAACAATACAAAAATATTCACAATTGCATTTATCACTTTTTTTTTTTGTTCCTCTACTCCTACTGCTGGTATTTGAGACTAAGAGAGAGGTACAAATGGAAAATCAAAGAAAGTGCTGCAGAGAACAGGGAATGTTTGGATAATTTCCAGGTCGATCAAACAGGGACAGCGATAATCATGTAACAAAAATACACAGAATTTAAAATGACAGAATGATGCAGGCGTAGCTTCAACAGCCTGTTTCTATGATATCTAACAGTGTCACAACTAGACATTTCATTTTTTTTTTTACATTAAAAATGCTTTCAGTCTGTACAAGAGAATAGATCATTCATTTAAATACCCACATAACCCTCCCTGTACCCACCTTTCCCCCCCCAATACTTTCATTTTTATCTCCCCCATTTCCCCGTTGCCTGTTTTGCTGACACCCACGTCCTCTCTGAAATCATGATTTCAGTCCATTTTGCAGCAGTTGTATCAAGTCTAATAAAAATTAAAATTCAAACCCAGTTCATCACAAAGAAAGTACAATACAAAGCAAAGGGATACAATCCGGCAAGCGCCTGTGTTGGCTGTTTGGACGTCCAGCGACAATGCTCTCTCTTTGCTCCTCCTCACATTTCTGTAAGTCTTTTGTAGGTTTATTTTATGTTTTTCCATCAACATTG
Source organism: Poecilia formosa (assembly GCF_000485575.1). Lineage (NCBI taxonomy): Eukaryota > Metazoa > Chordata > Actinopteri > Cyprinodontiformes > Poeciliidae > Poecilia > Poecilia formosa. The sequence goes on from NW_006800226.1 coordinate 265,137, forward strand.
GTACATCCCAGAGTGTTTTGTGCATGTTTTTTTTTTGTTGTATGCTGTACCTTGAGTGTTTTGACCAGTGCTTTATTTCCAATAGAATAAAAATAATCCCTTTAAAAAAAAAAAACTAAAAAAAGAAAGAAAGAAAGAAGATGAGCCATTTGATGACTGGAGAGTATGATTGTAGGTGTGTGCTTGAAAGATTATGGAAGAAGCACTAAAATGACTTTCATCTACTTTCTACTGATGGATGCCAAAGGTGGAGTTGGGGTGCAGTCGAAGGTGGAAGGCTTTTTTTTCGGCACCCCTCGGAGAGGAGTCCTCCACTGACAAATGTCCGACACTCTTGGCACATTTGAAGGGGGGTGGATTGGGGTAGTTGTTGGAGGGGCAAGTGGAGCATGGAGCAGGAGGAGGGACTTTAATAGGTTTTCTGGATTATTCCTGGTGTCAAAAACAAGTCAGGACATCACAGAGGTTAGCAGCAGAAAGGGACACAAATAAGCATGTGGGGGGGGGATTTGATGGGTGGGTCGGGGAGAGGGAGTGTTAATGATGATGGAAACTGTAGAGAAATGAAACATCGGAGAGTCGCAGCATTTTATTTATGTGTTCTGGAGCTGTGGTGTATTTTTTATTTTTATTTTTTGCACATAAAGAACTTTTCCTCTAATAACGTCTGTAAACTAGATGTTCTCTTTGCGCCCGGTTCGGATTTGCATCGGTTCATCTACAAAATGTCTCAGGCTTAAGCCTCTTCCTGTGTCCCCACAGATGCCGCCGACAGCTTGCCTCTGTCTCGGCCTGCAGCTGGGAATTTGGTGTCATTGTTTTCTGATTCGTGTCTCCGGACGTGCATGGGAGAGGGGCAGTGCTTGGAGGGCATGCCGAAAGGGTGGGGCACCTGGCCATTCTTCTCATCTGAAAAAAGTTGGGTTAATCATGTCAAATAAGTTAGCCAGTGTCCAATACAGGCACACAAATGTGGGGAAAATATAGGAAGAACAGGGTTCACTGGAGGACAATGGGGACCAATGCTAAGATGGAGAGAGCAAAGGAGCATTCGATGACCAAAGAGAATGATTCCACGGAAAAGTCGTTACGCCGCATATGCCAGTGACAAATGAGAGTCCGCTTCTGACAGGCACCGTATAAAATACACTGCATTTGTTGTATCCAAGATTAATGTTCGCATGGAAGTCCAAACGGTTTTTATCAACTGTGAGCTGTGTAAAACATAGGCCTAAATCATATCAATCATCTGGTCAGCTGTTTTATTTGTCTGTGCGATTTTTAATATGTAAATGAGTCGACACACATTAGCTACACAGCAAGTAAGAAAAAAAAGTGTATGTAGGATTTTTTTTTTTCTATATGAAGATTATTTCAGCAACTGCAGTAGGAACCCCAAACATCGGAAATGAAGGAAGGATAGTCATGGTCATTAGTTACTGTGTCATATCTTTGGAAAGTCAAAAACACACATCATTGAGCTGCTGTTTGTAAGAAACAAGAGAACATATGCTGGCAGCATATTTCATGTATTTGCACATATATTTAGCAAACTGTTCTGCAAAAGGGTAATTTGTTGTTTGAAAACTGTGAGTCAAATAAGCATAATTAACAAGGATTATCATTTGCTCTGTGTTTTTGCCAGAATGCCTCTGCATGTGGACTTGAGAATGTGCCAGATTTGGCTTAAATGTGGCACGTCATATTTTCACAGGCCCCGAGTAACACTTAGTTTGAAAACTGAGTGAACTCCCTGTACCTTAGCACTATCAGGACAGGCTGACCCCTACCTGCATGACTGTGGATGTTATTACTGTGGAACTAAAACTGCTTTCATTTCTATTCATTGTGTGGCAACCTACAGTCATAATAACCTAATCCAATGTTTGCAACCTAATGTGACCCTTCCAACAACTCAGTCTGGTAATGAGCTAAACTCTAAAGATCAAAAACTGGTAAGCTTAAGTTTTTTTTTTGTTTTTTTTTAATGTTAGAAAACTTACTGGAATACAACACTGACAGCAAATTGCTAATGAGAACTGGAATCACTAAAAATGAATAAAAAAGGCTCAATGCAAATAAAGAGTTCACTTCTGACAAATGTAGTGGGTTATAGAGCAAATATCTACTAAAGTATCAATGTGGAGTAGGATGTGTCCAATATTTTTATATTTTACACGAGATGAAACTGTTATTTGGGAGGGGAAAAAAGCACTTTCTAGCTGATTAACGCAAGTATATCTGTAGTTTCACTGCTGACCAGAAGATGGGGGTATTGCAAAATAAATAACACAAACAGAGGTGACTCACAAGACAAAAAATTCTGAGCGGAAGAAAAAATAAGATTCCTGTGGCTTTTTTTTCCCTATTCTCTTCACCTTCCACTCCATGCATTAGGAGAACAGTTGAGAAACAACAAACTGTAGCAGCCTTGAGACTAATGACACAAAGGAGGTAATAACCAGAATGTCAATAGGTTATTTAAAGCCTTAAGACACCAAAAGAGGCCAATATGAAAGAGACTGGCGGGGTGTCTTATTTGGATGCACTAAAACATCATAAAAGACAGGCGTGTCTTATCAGGCGTGCTGCTCTCTGAATTCTGGGAGTGTGTTGAGGCACAGCAGTGTTGCCATGGCAGCAGGCATGGACGATCAGTCTATAAAATAGGAATAACCAGGAATAACCCAACGCCAATCAACTTAATCTACCTCTCTTTTAATCTTTAATCTTCCATGGCAACGTAAGAATACTTTGGCCTGCAGTCGGCGCTTCAGAGCAACCTCACACCCCTTAAAGTCGGTGAGGCACAGGAAGCCGTTTGAAGAAGCAGAGTACAAGAGCAAAAAGAAGGGCAAGATCTAACTTGGCTTCAGATGTGAGTGGTTTGTTAAGGGATGGCATAGAAAGATGAGGCGGTAGGGGGGAATTTGGGAAGGAGATTTAGGGAAAAAAGGTATTTCTTCATCTGAAATAAACATTTTAACTCACCAGAGAGTTGTTGGACCCCAGGCTGTTCATGTGTGCTTAACAACTGGCTCTGAATCGTCTCAACTACTCGCTTAAAACGCCGGCTTGGACCTGCGCACAAATACGGAAAATATTAGCTCAATCGACCTGAAAGTATTTGCAAGGGTGGAAGTACGGGTGGAGTTCATAAATGAACTCTGGTTCAGCTCCGTCACTCAACTACAGTAGGGAATCAGTAGTTAACAGAAAAGCATAACAGCAGCACCTTTCTCTGAGTGACATGTAGCTATCATGAATACACCTGTGGTTTCCAAAGCAATGACAAGTCAAAACGTGTGCTCATTTGAGTCAGGATTCAATATTAACAGCATGTCTACTGTTTGAGCCATAAGATATAGATGCAGAATGACAAAAAGAGGAATATATGTAATTGCTAAATCCCATTGTGTAGAGTGACATTCAGTTGTGCTGGATGGAAGTTAGCCCATATATTTAGCATACAGGAGCAGTCAGACATTAGATGCTGTAGGGGTATTATTTGGGCTTTTCATTATTGTTTTGAAAGGTTATTTTATTAGGGTGGAATGATAACACAACTTCAGTGAGTTTTTATAGCAATAATTAGGTGCACAAGCTATAACTGGCATTGTGTCATACATAGAGTAGAAAACTTTTATTGTTCCACAGTGGGGGAAGTCGGGACAAAAACGAAACTTGTTGAAAAATTTAATCTTAAAAGACAAAACCCAGGAATGAGTGGCAGCTGCTGCAACAGGCTACCTGCTCATACAGCGTAGGAAGTTTAAAAGAAAGAAGACTAATAATAAACTACTGGAAGAGTACAGACCTCAAAACTACTAAAAATGTATGAATTACGGCTAAAAGCAGAGCCTGTACCAGAAAACCAACCAATTTAAATAAGCTTCATCATGTTTGGTACAAAACATGTTTAGACTGATCTGCTAAAGAGGCATTTATCCTACCACAAGAGGGAAATATTTGAGCCTGTATCGACTTTTTTATTAATAGAAATGGATTGTAATGCAAACCTATCCATCCAATTCTTCCTCTACAATTCAAATGTATTCCCACCATTAAACTATCCAAATACATCTTTAGCTTTTCTACTTTTCTGTGTTTTTCATAAGATTGCAATCATACATAGCTGGTAACTGAACCAATACTCATCAAGGTGAAAGATTCCATCTCCTTCGCTGAACCGCAGCTCTGAGAATCAAACTACTGTAGTTGTACTTGATTGAGTGAAAGAGACTAAAGGGAGTGAAAGAAAGCGTACATCCGTTTCTGCACAACTAAGCATTCACACATGGCTGCTCGGTATGTAATCTTGCATTGCCAGACCTCGTTTCGTTACGCTTAGGGAGGTAAGAAGAAAATCTTATCGAGCACTCGGGGCGGCAGAAACTCCAAGAAACTCTCAGGCAGTTGCTCATTTTGGCAGCAAAGTTTGAAAACAGCCCCATCCAAACAAAAAAACAAAAAACAAAAAAAACATACATTTTAGTTTTATGTGTTTGCTACTTTGAAAAAGTCCATTTTGATGCCATTAGTCTGAAGTGTGAAAGCATTCCACTTGAAGTGTAAGTGGCAGTGTTACAGGTTTCACAAAATTTGATTTGGAAAAATTAGATTTTTAAAATTGGATTTTTAGAAGTCTAAAGATGTGGGAGGAAATAGGTTATTTAAGAATACCCTACTAGTATGTACGCCTCCACAGGCTCTAGCTGAGCCTTAATATGGATTTCCTGTACCAGTGATTTTTTTTTTCTCATTACCATTCTCTCATAAAACGTTGTACTGATGAAGATCCTGGGAAAAAGTTGTGTAAAGAGTCTCTCCCATTTCAGCTGCTAAAGCTTGTAACTCCTTCAGTGCAGTCACAAGTGTGACGACATGATCTGGTGTTTTGTATTTTTATCTTTTTATTATCTTTTTATTATCTTTTATGTTCTTTGATAATCATTATTCTTTTTATTATATTTTTATTATCTTTTAACTTGTTCTTTGCTTTATAATTTGATCTTTCTTTGTTTGATAAAACTTATTCTGCTCAGATTATTGTGCTCATGCGGATCACGTGAACAGGGCGTGCTTAGCTCTGGTTGACTTGGGTTGGGCTCTGATTGGTCCGCTGGTTCACGCTCTCAGCCCATGATTGGCTCATGGTCAGAGAGCGGCTACCTCTGATTGGATGGCTCGCCTGCAAGGATGGAAATGGCCATTCCCCCTTTGCACGCAGGCATCCCTTTGTTTAAGAGATAAAATATGAAAAAGCCCGCGGTTTTGGTCAGAGTCTGCTGTGGATCGCGTTCGAATGCCCAGCTACGTTGATGCTGCTGCTTGTCTCTAGGCCGAAGGCTCTCCGGTTTCACGAGGTAAGCGCTGATAACTTGAATGAATCAAGCATCACGTGTTTAGTCATAGAGTGTTTTGTACTGTATTCTGTGGGGAATAAATCGAGCATATTTGTTCTAGCAGCAACAGTGTTTGATGCATGTTATTTTGCTGTAATCTGTAGGGAAATAAATCGAGCACATTTAATTTTAGCAGAAACAGCGTTTGGTTTCGTTATTGCCCCCGATCTCCTCCGACCCTGATTTAAAATTTCATAAAACACAACACAAAACAGGTAGCTTACACTGAAGAAACTGGTAGTCTCTCTCTCTCTCTTTGTAGTCACATCTTGGGTGCTCACTCAGTTAGCCTGATCTAAAAGATTTGCACATGTGCCAGATTCCTTCCATTTTTTATTTTTATTTTTCGGATGGATTTAACTGAACTAAAGGGGATGTCTTAAAGATTTGTCAGAGTGTTTGTTGGCCTTCGTGCTGCAGCGGCAGACAGGAATATCGATTAGCCAGTGAATGGAATTTCCAGACACTGTTGTCAAATTCTGTTGACCATGATTAAGAAAAGCAATAAAAGGGTTAAAAGTTTTCATCTGATAAAATTGTGCAAACTTATGTTGGAAATGCAAACAGTGCCTACATAGCACTGCGTTTTGATATTACATCAGTTTCTGTTCATAGGAGATAAATGTTATGGGTGCAGAAAAGTCCTCACCTGAGAGCAGGGTAAAAGTAACTGAATAGATGCCGTTCTCTTTTGTGGCAGCTGTGCTCTCTGTGTAGGTGATGTCCACCTGAAACTTGACCGGCTTCTGGAAGACTGTGGGGCCGGCGGTGGACTTGTACTCTGCCCGGAAACTTGTTTGAGAGATGACGCTGTGGCTCAGGCTGGGAATCTGGGAGAAAAAGACAAAAAAAAGAAAAGAGAAAAAAAAAAAGACAAACATGTACAGATGAGATTAAAATAGGTAGCCAACAATTGCAGGTAATGTGATAATAAATAGAAAACGAGTGATATCATCTTCTGCTGCCCAACCGTACAAATGACAGGGTGAAATGAGCCCTCATTAAAATACCCTCTGCATACCATGAGCCCCAGTTGAAACTCTAAGAAGATTAATGCCTCAGGGAGTAGCCATGTGTGCCACAGAGACTTAAGCTAATATAATCTGGAGTCATCCAAAACATGGCCCTCTCCCTACCAAAATGAATTTCTATGCCCAACGAACAGGTGAGCTCTGAAATTGTCACGTTTTGCTACAGTGCTGAGGAGGCTTTGACATTCCATTAATGTGAGTGTGCTCTGAGGTATAATTCCACTGATTCAGGTGCCAATCTCCTGTCTGGAATACCAGCTTGCGTAACCCAGAGGAGAAAATAGCTGCCTTCAGGGAAGGGGAAACGGATCTGACATTGACCTGCGGCGGCAGAGCTGCATTTACTTAGACTATGTTAAATCTAACCGGGGTGAGGATGGGTTCTGTTCAATTATGTTGACTGAATATCAACTACCGCAGCGGCGTGTTTGGTCAATCTGGTTCGGAGCTTATTGACGTTGGCCCCAAAACATACATCCACAGCATTACAAAACTAAAACCCAGATGTAATCTACAACTTAATTTTACGATTTGCTCGTAAGCCCATGCTGATGATGTAGAGGCAAAGGCATCTATATGCTAATGATCAGTGCCGTGCTGTTTCTCTTGACCTCAACAGAGTCCATAGCAAAATACAAACAGTCCACTGAATTACCACATAAAAAGAAGCCATGTTGGAAAACAAACATCAAGACCTCACCATATGCACATATAGATGTAGGAAGCAGAGTCAAAGATGATCTTACCGAAAGGAAGGCTTGAACAATGTCTGCCTTAATGGAGCTGAGAGGCTTGTCTTTGATGACAATAAAGATCTGCTCTTCTTTTTCCAGGTTGATGAAGTTACCAAACCAGGATTTTTTGGCAAGTCTGAAAGGAAGAAAAGTAAGTGATTGCAGCTCATCATCTGACAAACAGCATAGTATAGTTCTCGGATTCTAAATTTGTTAATATTGTTCCCTTTCATATGTCATTTTTCCATTGCTACTTTTACTGTCAAATGTGCTGCATGTAAGCAAAAACTGCACAGTATGCCAAGTGCCTCCCTATCAACTTCTTTCAACTGAGCAGCGAAGGAGCCTGGCAGACATAACAGTTATCTGTGGGCATTTGGTGTGCGTTGATTTAAGTACAGTTCCTACCTGTAGTATTGCACAGGCCTTCTTTTCCAATTAATAATAAAAAAAAAGTGAATTCCCAATAGTGAATACTATTTTTTCTTAGACTAATTGCAGTTCAAAGACCTCTAGGTTGCCATGTCATATGATAAGCCATGAGAAAATTAGGAATAAGTCACATAAGTCGATAAGTAACGGAGACAAAAGAAAAAAATTCCTGGAAAGAAAACTGCCATTTTAGTTTTTCTTTTTTCAGTATGTGGTAGTAGAAGTCATTAAGAAAACACTTCATGTTTTAAATAGCAGTTTCAAGTTTTAAAATGGCAAACTTTGTGTTTGAATTCAGCTTATTTTCAGAATAAGTCTGAGCTGTTTCATGGTTTTGGGAAAACTCAAAGCTGGCCGACTTGGGACTTTATTGGCTATTCACACACTTTTGTAACTCGTTTTGGCAAATATAATTAAAGTCTGAAAGGAACACATGGCTATTAAACATCCCCATCCCCATAACCCAAACCTGCAATGATCCATTGAAAACACAGAGACTCCATCCCAGATCTGTTTACTGGTCCAGGCCAAATGCTCACCTAAAGCAAGTGCTCTGGGACAAACTTGTAACTTGTAAATAACTTGTAAATGCAGTTACGTGCATTTACAAGTTATCTGCAAATGCTAAGAGAGCATTTATCTTCTCTACGCATTAATGTTAAGGACTGATCCAATTTTTAGCTGGATCAGTCTGACTGGTATTTAGCCATTTGGAAAATCAAAAAGTCCATATTTCAGTGAGTCATAAGGGACGCTACATCCAACACACACAGATCTAAAACACATTTTAAAATGGCATAATGACACAAGTCTGCAGTTCAATCAGGATGTAAATGATGAGAAAAAAAAAAGAATTCTCCACACTGTCTGAAAACAACACTTGGTGTGTGTGTGTTTAGTCACATTAGTAACCTCTTGGTTACCTTAAATGTGTTGTTCATCCAGAAAAATGATACTGGATGAACTTTGGTCTACAATGGAGTTTCAAAACAAGCAAAAAGGACAGCTACCATAAAATTATGCCAAGATATTTGGCATGAAAGTCAGCTGAGTCTTTCCAACTCATCTGTACAGTTAATATTTTCTTTCTAGGCAGGTGGACATGAGGAAACTATACAGCAGCCAAGCAGCCATATCTAGGCCAACCTTCAGTAATCATGCCCACAGGAGTTTGGAACTTCACATGAGCTGACACCCCAACCATTTCCACCACGCATCCCCATAAACCCACTAACTCCTGCTACCGTGAAACATGTCTAACAAGGACCTGGGGTCATCACACCAATCTAAGCAAGCAGAAAAAAAATAAAATGCAGGCAAACATTAAATATTTGTAGACGCTACATTTTTCAAATGACTATGCTACCAAACCTAAGCCCCAAAATGATTGCAGATCATACATAGTTATGTCAGCAAGTTTCCACTTACTCTGGGGAAGACTCTGGTGTGAGGCTGGACATCTCCTCTTGTGTAGGAACTATGGAAGCAATGGAGACAGAGTAATCGGAGTTAATCAAATTAATGTGAGCCTTTCAGACAGTTAACTTTGACATTGGTTGGTAGTCCAATTTTCAGCCAAATCAGCCTCGACTGGTCATTTGGCCAGTTGGAAAAAATCCAAAATTTCATAAGCGACACTACATCCAACACACACAAATCTAAGATACATTTTAAGATGACATGACACAGGTCTGCAGTTCAATCAGGAAGCAAGAGAGTGAAAAACAGATAGAAAGGCTTTTATGAGATAATGGGAAGGCTAAACATACCAAGAAAGTTTCCTTGCTTCGTACTTTTAAATTTTCAGTTTGTGTTATGCAATGCTTTTCATTAGGAAATGTTAACAGTCTTTTTAAATCCCAGAGTTAGGTAAGACTCTATCTTCTCAAAAGAATCCATACTCCTGCGTAGGAATCACCGTTTCAGCTAGCCACACTTACAGCCAATTAAAGATACTGAAATGTCAACTCCACACTATTTCGTCTTCATTCTAAAATAATAAAACACGGCTTTACAGTGATCCTTTTATCTTCTTAAACTGTAAACCTTACACAGAAGCCACAATCGGTTAAAATAGGTAGGTCAAAGTTTACACAAACCAGAGATCAGAAATCAGAAGCAAAATGCTGACTGACGTGGTTCTAGTTCAGTGTTTGCAGGAAACATGAATTCAACTGGAATGCAAGTACCTTGGAGTTTCCTGCGGTGGAAGCGTGGTGAGCCGAGGAAGCTGTTTTTGATGGAGTTAAGGCGCGTCCTCCAAGGCATGCCTCCAATGGATGGGCTTGGGGGCGGTGTGGGAGTTGGAGTTCCTGCAGGACTGTCCTTGGGAGTATGCACTGGAGTGCCTTTTGGGGTTGGGAGGGGGCTGCCTCGAGGGGAAGGGTGAGGGGTAACCTGTATGAGGGGGATAGATTTGGGTGGGTGGTCAGTAAATGGAGAAGGAACAGGCACCACAGGGTGAAAGTGGTGTAGCCGGATGGGTGACATGGGCATGACCGGACTGAAGGGCACAGAGAGTTGGGGTTTGGCAGCGTAATGGGAGCGGCGTACCTGGGGGCTGCTTGGGATGGGAGTACTGGAGATGGAGGAGGCAAAAGGAGAAGGTGAGGATGGAGAAGTAGGAGTGGGAGGCACGGAGGCAGAGGGTGGTTGTGATGGCAGCTGGCAGGGAGTGGAAGGTTCTGATTTGGCAGCAGGTGCTGGATCAGAGGAGGTTTCAGGAAGGGGATTTGATCGAGTGGCTTGCAGAGGCTTTGGGGCAACTTTGGGCTTAGCTGGGAGTGTCTGTGTCTTGTTGAGGGCTCCAGGCAGGGGTTCACTGTTTGGAGCCAGGGAGTTAGGTGTGGAGATGCGTGGGCCTGTGCGATTTGGACAGGGTTCAGGGGAAGGACACGGGCTGGTGTTGGGGGACTCAGACAAGTCAGGGGACTGAGGTGGTACGCAGAACTTTCTGATTGGCTGGATTCAGAACAAGCAATGTGAGGACACAAAGCACAACACACAGCCAAGAGGAAGAACAGGTGGATGAAAAAATTTAAATAAAAGCTCATGAGGATGCACGGAAACACACATAGCCACCAACCACACAAAGGTAAGGAGGGAATAGTAGGAGGAAAAATAGAGAATTTACAAGACAAAACAAAAAATAATCATGACATGAAACAATGACATTAAACAAAGACAGAATTAAACTGACATGGGAAACAAATAAATACAACCAATGTGAAGTACAGTCCAAACAAGACATAAGACTGGCTTCTCTTGCGGAAAACAAACAATGATCTGACAGCAGAAAAAAACAAGCAAACACAGATAGATGCAAAAGACATAAGACCAGCTGTGGACACAGTCTGGACTGACTCAACAATAAACGGAAGGTAGTGTCTGTACTGCAGGATCTCTAGGTTCCTAATAGCTTTATTGATCCTTTTGACTTTTAATGCAGCGACCAAAGAGACAAAACTCCAGTATTTGCCCCTTTTTCCAGAAATAACTCCAAATAGAGTCTCCTGTGGCGAGCACAATCCTGGTGTTCGGTACATCTGAGAAATCAATTTCCCTTTCAGATCAGCCTCAAAGAACCCGTGTGGTGTGTGTGTCTGAGTATAGGGGGTTGTGTCTTTGGATCCTGGATAATCTCGAGTCTTCTAAGGTTAGCCAACTGGAAAAGTTTACCACATGCTCCCCAGCTCTGAGCAAGGACAGTTGGATTTTCTAAAGCATTCTTATATGTGGATTTCCGAAGAGAACGGAACAGAGAAAACAGAAGCTGGGATAATGTAAGTATATAGGATAGAGAGGATGGATAAGAGGCTTCAGGGTTGGTGAAAGTGAAAGTTTGTTGTGCTATCCACTCTGGGAGTTATAGTTTGACTTATGTTGGTAATCCTTACTTTGGTGGACATCTAACAATTTAATACAAAGCCTAAGGTAACTTAATTAAAATGCAATATTGGGTTAATAAGGATTTTGTTAAACAGTGTATCTTTAGGATATTTAAATCTAAAGTGTCAAGGTGGGTGCATTTTAGCAATAATGCAGTGACCAGATGTCCACAAAAAATCTACACTGCATTGCCAAAAGTATTTGTACATCACCTATTAAAAGGAATCGTTGTGGTTGTGATGTAACAAAGTATTAAAACGTTTGAAGGGTATGAATACTTTGGTGTACAGTGTATACAATAGAAAAGGCTACTTTAGTTTATTTGCAGACAAATTGAACAATAACACAACACCAATAAGGCGGTTTCGGCAGTAGCTGGATGGTCGTTTACCAGTATGAGTGTGTTACAGAGTGTGTGAGTGATTGTGTCTGAGCTTTATGACTTACCCGTGGGCTGCTGAGGGGGCTGGTGGAGAGACCAGAAGAGGCTCCACTAATAGACCGCGACCTGTGGCAAAAACAAGCGACAACACACAAAGGAGCAGAGGTAATTTAAAGGATCAGCCTGTGGCCTGTAACGTGTTTCAGTAAACATATAGGGAGGGTGTGAGGCTGGTTTACATCCTGCGTATTGTTTAGAAGGCACAACGGCACATTGCAGTTCACAGATGCAGCTGAAACCAGATGTCTGTACATGCTGTGTAAAAAGACACATAGCCTTTCTTTCATACTGTTGGACATAAACTTCAATCCCAACAGAAACTTTTTTTTTCCTAATTTACTGTTCAACAGTAAAAGAAAAACAAATTGTGTGCCTTTGTATGCAGTGTGTATAAATATCTGGATACAACCATATTTTGCTTTTAAGTGCTTCAAACAACAGCTGATCTAATTAGGAGGGTAACTGCACTACTACAACAACAAAAAAACCCACCAGCACCAACTTGATAATCTGCATTACTAACATAGACTCCAAGCAATTAGTAGCACACCACTTAACCATTGGATTCAACTATATTGATGTGATAAATCCATGACCAATTTTCTACTGACGACCATTCAAACTAGTTTTCCTCCGTTCGGCACGTTAATAAAAAAACAAATTGTTTTTTTTTTTGTTTGTTTGTTTGTTTTTTAATGCCTTCGGGCCTGCTAAGTATCTTGAGAAGCAGAATAAAGAGGAACATTTGGTTCAGTGCCATTTGTCATGTTTGTCATTTTCCTCACAGATGCCGTCAATAACCCCCAATGAGAAGAGTCTTGCTCAGAAATGAACAATCACAGCCCAATCTGTCTCCATCAAGCGCACACGCGTACGCACACAAACACACAAAAACAGGCGCCTGTCAACACTTGGAAACACCAGCTGCTCACTGTCACAACACTGTCCCTTTTTGTCATTCGGTCTAATAATACCCCCCTCCTCCCCTTTCGCTCGGTCGCTTCCTTTCTCTCTGCATCTCGGTGCCGATGCAGTTGTGAACATGTGGATGTACATGAATTGTTGTTTCCTTTTGGTAAAAAAGAACTTTTAACAGCAGGTTTACTCTTCAGCACAACAGACAAACATAACAAAAGGTCCCTTAAAAGCTACCATGTGAGAAAGCAAAATTTAGAAACACCCACTGCCGAGTTATATTTGTCAATCTTCCACTGTCCGTTTTCAGAGAGAATTCTTTTGCACGCATTCAGTCACACATGAGTAGGCGATGGTGAGATCATATTGGCAGGGATTTCTTGTTTCACTCTGGGGAGCAGACCAGACAGTTGCTATCATTTACATTGAGGACCAACGGTCCACTGAGACATAGCCACGGTTGCTTACCCCTACAATGCTTGTAAACTTAATCTGAACGTGGCCAGAACTTCCGGCCATTTGGAGCATATTGTTCCGAGGCGCTCTGCATCTGTTAGTGTTGGACCAGCAGGTCTATAAAGCTCATGTTACAGATGGTTATGCTGTACAGTAATGGGCTGTCAGACGCTCAACACTGCTTCACAGTAAAGATGAATTATTGTTGTTGAGGGATTAATTTACAATGAACAGCACACACAATTTGCGAACCATTCATCATATATTAGAAAACCCAGACGCTACATCATTAAGTCATACATGACACGCTGTGTGATCAACAGTTGCATGTTGCATGTCTGTGTACATGGCTTCTTGCTTGCTTTTAAAGCTGCGTCCATGCACAGTGGTATAAGAGGTATATACCAATACAGGTTATGTGGTACATTTAAATCTAAATAATATATCCTACTTTTTGAAAATGAGTATACATTTAGACTCAGATGAGTGACATTCAGAGCTTCAAACCTGTTTTATTTTACAGGTTATGGAAACAGACAAGTAAATCTTAAACATTACTTGAAAAGGACATTATTTTAAACTGAATTGCAAATCTGAGGCACATCCCACTTATTAAACTATAAAAGGCACATGGTAAAATATTAACTTCTTTTTGTTTCATCTGCTGCTGGACCCCTCCCAGGTTTGTTTTTTGACCTAATTTTGCATATGGGAAATGTACTTAAAGTACCAAAGTTAAATGTGGCATGTCTCAACCAAAGGTAAAGAATTTGTCTTTGAGTATTGCAATACCACAAATTAAAACACAAAACATTCAGTCGAGATTAAAAAATGGTTTAAAAATGGGGAATAAGCTCATAATTAAGGTATGAGCTTATCGATACCTTACAAAGTTCTGTTTTCTAGATTAACACCTAAAATAATAACAATAAAAAAGACTTTCAAAGTTTAAAGTAAGTGGGAAAAGTTCAGTCTTTACTTTCTCTCTTCCTTTGTCACAGACTGTCCCACCAACGGAGATTCTCAACATGAGTAAATATTCATGTAAATCAACATATGGTTTAAATTCATTTCCTCCTCTGAGCCCTGAAAACCCCCTGAGGACTTGTGCATTAATATTCACAGCTTTGCAACGCAGAACAACCCCTGCAGTTTCTGCAGCAGACATCAGAGTAAAAGGTGTTTTATTTTTACTCATTTTAGCCTCTTAAGTAAATCTGAGTCTGTAACGACCAGGGGAGTCTAACTTATTACCACCGTTTAAGCTGCTAAGTTTGGACTGTATGAAACAACTAGAGCACATCTGTAGGAAAAAAAAAAGAAATCATTGATATTCCCTTCTTTGCAGCACAGCACTTTTCCATTTTCATTTCCATCTCATTAACCTTCCTTCATTTCCTCTTGCATGTTATTAGGATTCAAAGTTAAATCAATCGGATTTATCATGCTTTATATAAATTTTAAGCCCAGCTTCTGCATAAAATGGATAAAATAGACATTCAGATGAGGATGCTGTCATTTCTATTAATATGCAACGCGGCCACAACTACATTTATCGCAAATCTATTCAATTACACTTCACAGAAAATATCAGATTTTAAGTGCTGAGCACAATACTATCACAGTATGAGCTTCCAACATTTAGGTTGTGTAATTTAAAATAAAGCAGTTTCCTCTCTCTTTCACTCATTTTTGCTGGCGGAAATGTATCATGTCAAAACACATGTTTCAAAGTCAGCCCTCTCTCTGACAGCCTCTGATCTTAAGTTCTACGAATCTTCTGAGCTGTCGACAAAAGTTTGCTGTTGGGGCAAGATAAGGTTAGGTTCAGAGAAAGTCAGTTAAATCTTTGGACATTTCGCTGCTCTGTATGTTCTTCCCAGCACCAGGACCTTGTACGCACACACACACACACACACAAACATCAGCATGATCAAACAAAGCAAAGACGAGCAAAAGATAAAAGATGGAAAAGTTTGTTTTTTTAGACAGAAAAAAGAGATTTGATTTGATTTGGAGGCAGAGGGGCTACGATATCGCAACCTCCCTCCTCCTCCAATTTATATCAACTGATAGGAGGCCAGGCAGAGCAAAACTAGCAGCATTTCCACATTAGCATAGCAATTCCGCACTAACAGCAGGAGCGTTTGGGAATGAAGGTCAGCAGTACACGAGGGACAACTGGAAAGAGAGAAAAAGGTGTTTTAAGAGAGGGGAGAGGAGGAGTTCCTGGAGGAAAACTAGATGGAAGAGTACAACTTACACCCAACTAAAGTAGCATAGAAGAAAGATGCAGAAAAGCTGTTTTTGTAAAATACAGGATTCTGATACAAATCTATTTCATACGCTGCCCCGTGGGGTGAAGACAGGATTTTTGCTCAATATTTACATAAATATAGAGCACAACATTTCTCACATGTTTCAGTTGATTTAGCTTCTTTTTTTTTTTAAACTTTACCAACAGGTTTCTTCTGACTAGAATTGATATTAATGTGTGTTTTCTCCACCTGAGTTACATAAGACCGTTAGAAACATAGAAGTTAATATGATGGCAAAATGGACCTTTAACCTTAAAGACTTGGATCTCATAATTAAATAAAAATGTTTGCAAAACCAGTGGAAACATGCAAATAGCTGGTGGAGTTGGAAGGATTTGTTTGCTGTAATGCTAGTAGTGTGTTTTTTTTTTCTTGATTTTTGAGAATGTGCCATTTTCAATGTGCAATTGTTGTACATAAAACTGAAAAAGCAAAACAAAACAAAACAAAAAACAAACAGAAATTCTTTATTTCTGTTTTTTTTGTGTGTTTTGTCCTTGGTGAGAAAATGTGTTTTTCCCTGTCAGAAACAAATTTCTTGGTTGAAAGAACGTGCCTAAATCTAAATCTGCAAAGTTTATAAATAAGCTCAGGGTCATCTGTACATCTGTTAAATTTAGATTTAGCAATCTAAATTTAAATTCTATCCAAAAATATATGTGAAATGAACTTATTGTAGTTTCTGTTTATTACATTGGCTCAAAGCACAATTCTTATCCCATGAAATTTTCAAATTTTTTTCACGCTATAACTGTAAACTATGTACTATTGAGTTTGCATGGAAGACCAACAAAAATTAGCATATTTATGTGAAGTTTCTTGTTTCTATTGTTATTTTTACTTCTTCTGAAAAGTGCGGAGGGCATCTGTATCTAACTCTCTCAAGTCAATACTTTGCAGAACTCCACTGTGCCGCAGTTAAAGTATTCATACACATATCTCCAGGTTTTCTGGGAACTGAAAATGTTGCTTATTCTTTGTAAAATAGGTAAAATATGGTCAGATTAGATTTAAAGCTTCCGAAAACATCTATTTCTCAGGTTTTGACACAATCTGCACTTTGAATGTACATTTCAGATAATTCTGCTTTAGACTCCTCTATAACTTTAAACCTGACCTGTCAGCGGTGTTCCATTGTTTTCATTATATTATTTGTTCACTACATTTTGCTTAGGTCAAAATCTAGGACACTAAATTAAGGTTTTTTGTTAAAGATGTTCTTCCACTTCTGGATTGTGTTTTTCTGCCCCACATAATTGAAATGAAACATAACTGTCACTGTGTTGTGACTCAATGTGAACAGTTTTAAGGAAAAGGAATGCTTTTGCAAGGTAGTGGGACTGGCGTAATTAAAGCTTAAATAAATCAGGGCAGTACTGAAATCTAGGTGCGCACTGAAACAGTTGAGTCAGGGCTAAAAGCTGAATAAAGCAGTTCCTTAACTAATTCAAATGAAAACCAGATAATTCCGGAAACGCCTGAAGGAAAGGGATGGGAAGGAGGAGTTGATATAACAGAAAAAGAAGAATCTTAAACTTAAATTCAAAGCCACCAAAGGAAAGGCTTTTTTTCGCCCCCCATAAAAATGAAAGTTATTAAAATGGATTTAAAACCTCCAAAGCGAATCCAATACATCTCACATTTGGTGAACAAACAACAGACTTATGAATTAAATGCGCTTGTTTTGCAATGATGTCACCACATCAGCCTTTCCCAGCGCTCTACTGGTGCAACTAACATTCACCAGTTTCTTGTTATCACTCACTCTGATGCAATCTTCCCTGCTGTTAAAAATGTCACTGCCCCTGAGCACAAATGTGTGGCATGATGATACATTCGCTGTTGAAATAAGACGTGGAAACGGATTTTTAAATCAGAGCGCTCAGCCTCGTGGGAGTGCGCTCCTGGCATGACTTCAGCATTTCCAAAACAGCTAAATGGAGAAATGTTCTGCATCGAGAAAAAGTAGGACACATTACGGTAGAACTGATTATGAGGAGAAGAGATAATTGAGTTAATGCCTGAACAAGTGGGGCTGTTGATACTGAGCCTCTGAATTCTAAATGTGCACCGAACTTCAGTTTTTAAAGCTAAATTAATTAGGAGCTGAACTTTAAAAAAAAAAAAAAAATGTACGTCCTCATTGTTTTCGAAACAGAACTTTAAAGCCTGTCCCTTCAACACACAGGATCTCTGCATCTTTTTTCCTGTCCTTGCGTGGTGGGGGGCATGGAGCGAGTGGAGGGGGGCGGGGGAGCATGTGGAAGTGAAGGCAAGCGAGTACCTTTCTTCTTTGCTGCATTTTGTTCTGGCGTCAGGAATATCCAAGCTTTTACTGTACACTGAATTACTAGGATGAGACAGAAGAAAAAGTGAGCAGAGAGTCAGTCTCTGTTTATGTTTAGGTCTGCAGTGCAGTTCGTTGACACGGCTGCAAACTCACTGTCAGAGCAGCTGAAACATAAACCGGGCAGCCGGAATCCCCAGACAAACAAAACACTCAGAAAGCGAGGCGTGTGTATTTGGTGCAACTTACCAAATAAATCAAAAAAGGTAATTTATTCCGAGAACGCCATTCAAAAAGTGACATTCATATGATGTGGAGGTCCATTATAAATTACATTTTCAAACTTTTATTTTTATAAATGTCAATTAGGACTTACGAGCTGAATGAAAACCCAAAATTCACCTTAAATGTTAACTAAAAGCAACATAAAATTTTGTTTGTTGTTCTTAAAAGAGATGTAATGCTTACAGAAAAGAAGCAGACATTTGAAAAAGATATCAACTTAATATTTTGTCAGTGCTTTTTTGGCATAACTTGCTGCATAAAAGCAGTGTAGCATGACGGCCAAATAAAAAGCAAAATTTACTTTCATCTGGAAGAGTGGACTACCACTGAGAAGTAGCCCAGTCCATTTTCTTCTTAGTTCTGAGACAAAGACAATATTTCTGATGTTGTCTTTGGCTTTGGTCTGACAAGGGATGTGTTAGTTGTAACACATCCTGAATACAAGCCCAGACTCCATCTTTTCCAAATGTTTCTAATGGGGCTTGTTTAGTTTTTTTTCTGTCGATTGTGCAGCTTTCTCTATCACACTGTTCTGTTTCCTTTCACTTAACTTTCCATTAATATAACTGGGTACCGCACTTTGAACAATTACCGTTTGTGGTTTGCCCTTTTTGTGAATGTAGTAGTTTTATTAACAGCTGTCCTTTAAAGACCTTGTCTCTCTGTGCTGAAAGTGTTGTTGGACTCCTCATCTAATTAGATTTTTGTCTGTCTCCATGAACCTTGAAAGTAGTTGGGGTTTTGCCATAGCTTTTTGAATTTCAAACAACCAGTCCTCACCATGATTTTGTTCATAATATATGACCATATTTTTAAAATAAAATAAAAAAAATTCTTTATGTGATATTTTAATTTTCTGAGAAACAAAAGATGGGATTTTCATTAGCTGTAAGCCACAATCATCAAAAAGATCAGAAATAATTTGTGATGAATGAGTTTCACTCTTTGAATTACTGAAATATATTAACTTTGTTGCGAGGCGCCTTCATTTCTAAACATACCGATTACTGCATGCATACCTTTGTCCATGCTGTGTCATGTCGATGGCTCTTCTGGCTGGTACTGGTGAACCGCCGTCAGTGACACTCAGAACCTCCATGGACTTCCTCTCTGGCCTCCTCTTGCCATGACGGTTCAACATTGGAGAGTCAACGCGCTTCTTTGGAGGATCTGTGTCAAGCAGAATGAAGGGAAATGCTAAGGAAGCACAAAACACCTGACATATCAGTGCAGGTAATGAGCAGTTTTGCATATGGCCTGTGTAAATGGAAGCGTTTGACTGATGTTTAGCGCTGTTCACACATTGACATTCTAACTAATAGAGAATAAGTAATGGTTTCCTTCCAGCCCTTGAACTAATGGCCACTGTATCAACTGTATCATATTCACCGAAGGAGGAGTCCATTCATCAAAATGTCAGCGTATCGCAGCAGATACGAACACACTGTTGTCAGAAACTAACCTAAGAAGGAATTTAAGGACAGAGAGAGCATCCCCATCCCCCTGCTCAGACTTCTCTGCCTAAAAATCAACCCCTTGATGTGATGCACCAATTTTATTTCATCAGATAATGTTTGACCTAAATGAGAGGACAGCTTTTTGAAAACCCTGTTGATCTGTTCTATTTAAAGCCAGTGTTTTTCATTGAGAGAGTTATTCATTTTCAATAAACAAAAAGCTCTTTTCATCCGTTTATCGAAGAGCCAATCTAACGCTGCGTGAGCCGGAGCTGAACCAATTTCTTCTGATGGAGGAAAACACGGCAGGTTGGTTGAGCCACAAAAAGCATCCATGAGTGAGATTTTTCACAAAAAAAAATAAATAAATAAAAAATTATGTAAATTAGTTAGTTTTGTTTGAATATAAACAGCTGTTTGAAAATAAAAACCCACTGTTTCAACATTGGTATTGCATAAACACATAAAAATAACATTATTTATAGGTTCCAGGTACAGTCATCGTAAGCCAAAAATAATTGTGCTTCCAAAGAAACCTGCATGTAAAACAGTTTTTTCCTGATGGACACAGCATTGTCTGAACATTTTCTCTGTAATTTAACTGGTCAGACTTTGGTCAGTTTTTCCAGAGCAGGCAGGCCCACCTTAAGTCATTCAAAGCACTTGAAAGTAGTTGAGGTTTTGCCACTTTGCCACGGGTTAGGGCTCACCTACTGTGAAATGTTGTATGACAGATCATTAGCCACACAACAGTTCATCAGAAAAATAAATCCAAAACTTTGTACTGTTTTCTTTAAAGTTCAACTAATAACCAAATTACCTTTCTTTTGCAGAAAAGCTTTTTAAATGCATTACTTATGTTTTTTCTATCTTGAATTTGAACATTTTTGTTTAAATTCATTTATGCATTAGTTGGCATAAAAAAAAAAACTGTCTCAACGCTGGCACCTTTGGATCAAAGCAGTTGAATTATCCTATTGTTTTAAAACTTTACATCACAAAACAAATCTTGGACTCACCAATCTCGTTGCGAGGAGGAAGGTTCTGATCCTCTTGACTGGGGTACCTCTCCTTACGATCCAGTAACAAGAAGTAAATCATCTTCTCTTGGTTTTCACTGCAAAGGGGTAACAATTCAAGTAAAAAGAAAGCCAACTACTAAACTTTTTTAACAGGTGTAAAGCAAAATTGTCTTGAAAGTGTCTTCAATCGTTCCTATTATCTGACTGAAATGTTAGCAATTTAAATAAATAAATGTGAGATTAAAGTGCAAATCCCCTCACTATGATTAATATCCTTTAATCCTTTTTTGTGTGCACAGTAAAATAGCTGATAAATTGTTTTCATCTTTAAAATAAAAGTTTAGTTTTACAGATCATTAAGCATTCATATCATAGTATACACATATGTTCTTTAGCATGCTCAGCCATATTTCAACATACAGTGTGTGCTGGTAGCCATCGAGTCCAATGAAAGTATGAAAAGATCACAAGTTCGACCTTTACTTTCTTTGCAAATCAGGAAACCTAATGTCTTTAGCCTCTGTGCTGCACTCTCTATGCAAAGTACCCAGGGAATAGGCCTCTATAATAAAGACAGATTGGAAAGCAGTGGGAGGCAAAGAGACAAGGACCTGCAACTTCAGCTAAAATGAAGCAGGGGAAGGGAAATGGAGACCACAGATTTTCCTCCCATGCAGCACAATTACAAAATTTTCCCAGGAGAAAGGAAGCAAATGGAGGAGTTGGAGCAAAAGCACAGTGAGAGAGTAGTTCCAGCTTAGCATTAAAAGAGGAGGGATGAGCCAAATAAAGAACTGAAAGAGTAGTGGGCTCATATTTACAGCAGACATGAATGTAAATGCATTTGCATTTTAAAAAAAAAAAAAAAAAAAAAAACAGGCTGGAAGCAGCGGGACATCTCAAAAACGAGTCTGCAGTGAAAACCAAGACAAGTTTGGAAAAGAAGTATCCAGCAGCAAGTAATGTAAGCAACGTGTGATAACAGTTAAGTGATCCATGGTTTCTGACATACAAACCGACAGCTTCGCAAGATTTTATAAGAGCCAGGGAAAAACCGAAGCTGAGTGTGCAAGCAGGACCCAAGTCCACACTCATCAACTACAGATCCCTCTCTCTTTTGAACCTCCATCCACTCACTCATCTGAGAGCAGGTCTTTCAGGAGCTTGTTTTTGTCTCTGAAGCAGCCCAGGGAGTGCATGCTGTCCAGTACGTCTGGGTCGATGTCGTCTGCAGAAGGCAGGCTGCGGATTGTCACCTTTCTGGGCACAGGCTGCTCTGGCTCGGGTTCATTTTTGCCACCACTAATGATGCAAAAAACAAAACAAACAAACAAACAAAACAACAACAAATCATGGTCAGCTTCTTGTGTGTGCGTGCGCGAGTCCATTTTCAATTATAGAAGCATTTATGATATTCCTTTACGATCGTACAAATAAAAATGCAATATGTCAAGATTTTAATATCCGTTTCTTGCATAGCTGATCATTTTGCCAATTAAGATGTTTCTCCAAAATTAGCAGTACATGATAATAAGTACATGGGTAATTCTGCTCATTTGACAAGTATGCTGTCGAGATATGCAAGCTGCCTTTCTCAGTGACGCTCACTTTACAAACTTAGCTTCCACGTTATTATGCAATTCCCCTAAAACACCCAGATATGTCACTTTCCCCCATCTTTTTTTTCTGCCCGTCTCCAGGGAGAACGCAGGCAGGCCTCAACAAGAAAGGCGAAATTATGCCGACACCATTTTCCAGAAGATTTCCGTTTTAGTTCTCAATTCCAACAAAACGCAATGAGAAATGCTGTGTTCTTTTCTACAAACATGCCAATACACACAGACATTTAGACAGATTTGACTCAATATGCTCCACATTACTTCTTTCCTGAATCTATTATTTTTCGTCTGGTGAGCTCAGTGAAGCAGAAACCCCATCGGCAGCTATTAAAATAACACGTCCCCTGTTATCTCTATGCGCTGAACTTGTGAAGTAGATCTAAATTAACACCTTAACTAACTTCCCTTTCTGCCGTTTTGCCATGTTTATGTAAAATATACTTGCATAATGAGACAGTCACTCTTTTTTTTTTACCGAAACATGTTTACAAGTAATGTTTCTCAAGTCAAAGTAAAGTCTTAAGACATCGAGGGGACAAGTCCAAGCCAAATCTCAAGTCTCAGAGGCTGAAATAAATATTCTCATTTAGTCTACCCTGTCGCTGTAGGTAAGAAAACAGTTTTATCCTATTTATCCTTAACGCTAATTAACAAATATACATTCTGAATGTCATTAACGTTTAAGACTAAGAAGCAAAAGCTGTTACAACTTGGTTAGTAGACGTACATATTTTAATAAAACTTGGCATTGGTGTCTTAAGGGCCAAAATGGAGAGATATTCACTCTTTCATTAGAGTCATGTGGTCTTCTGTCATGCAGCACATCATTTTTACTGCCTGTTGTTTAATGTACAGGTTACAAGACTGCATTATAGACTACACAATAGTTTCATAAACTAGTGAATCTTTGTTTTCTAGTCATTTTCACCAGGATCAAACATTATTACCATAAAAAAAAAAAGAAACTGTACTGTCAGCTGAGGCTTCCTGTATGTCATTTGACTTTCACTGCAGACTGGGAGAGGAAAACAACTCTTTAAATGTTTTATGACATCCAGTACAATGAGCTAAGTTTATGAAGCGTCACTGATCTGTCTGTAATCTTTGTCGCAGCTTAAAATCATTATAAGCAGATAAAAAATAAATAAATAAAAAAACAGGGTTCTGTTGAAGACTGTGGCTGCCTGTGTTGAGTCAGAAATCTTTAGAAGCAGACGCAGGTTTCTGGTGATCTGTTTTTGGAATATTACAATGACTTTTTTTTTTAACCAAGCTAACCCCGTGTTGGAGCTTGAGCTGACCCGCAGACACTCTACATACTGAACTCTTCATTCTTATTGTTTCTTTCTCTTTTTTTTTTTAACATTCTAGTTGTTTACATAATCCAGCAATCATAGATAAGGAGCTCAGAGGACTTTTACTTCATTTCAGTGATTCTTCATTTCAACTAACAAAAGTTTGTCCTAAAACTAAATCATTCAGTTCAATTAGGTAGCCGCAGAAATTCTCATTATGCAAGTTTCTTTCTCTTATTTTTTTTAATTAGTGTAAATCAAATTCTCAGAAATGAAATATGTTTCCATTTGTGAACAAGAGTTCTCTAAATGTTATTTTATGATTTATATTAATACAGTGGATATATTGTACTTTTAGTATCAAACCATAGGGCGAACTTAGGTTAGACTGGTTTAGTTTCCACATCCCAGCATGTTCCCTCAGGCTTTCTCCTTGTTCACTTGACCATATGCTTCAAATTTCCTTTCATGCGCTACCAATTTACCCCCATGTCCCCGAGAGTGAAGTCATGCCCTGCATAAATGTACTCTTGTGTACATAGCTGAAGCTCGGTCATTTTTCATGCGGAAGCTCCCTTCAGGTGCAGAATAGTCTAACGAAGGATGAAATTGGGGGAGTAAAAACCTGGTTAAAGGATGAGAACTTACATGTACCACGAGTGCTTCTGGATTTTTTCTAACTGTAAAAAAAAACAAAAGAAAAGAAAAAAAAACATTAGTGTACACTTGAATTCTTGTGACATTGTCTCATGATAAAAAAAGTAATCAGATGTGGGGTCAGAATTGTGAAAAAGGAGATGTTAGACAGTGTTGGTTATGTCACTTCAACCCAAATATTCTAGGAAAACACAAGTTCATAGATAACGTACTTTTAAAAAGTAGGCACAAGGGAAAAAAAATTATACTGATATAAAAAGAGATGAAGAGACGTTGAGCCATGAATGAGAAAGAGAGATCACACAACAACTGAGCTTAAAACACACACACACTGCCGATCCTGCCAATGTTCTGGTCTGAAGAAGAATCTTCCATCGTCATTCTTTTTTCCATTTCTCTTAAGTTTTACACGATTTGCTTCCCCACTTAATCGCGCCGCTGCTGATGTAGATTGCTAGAGAGCCAAAAGCAAAGAGAGGCGGAAACAGCGAGCCAAAGGGTTTACAAAGGAAGACGTCTGCCTCAATGACTCCTCCTTTCTTCAACTGGCCACAGACAGAAACAAGATCAATGTCACTGCTGGGACTTTTTAATTTGCTCATGCTGCTGTTGTAGAACCACAGGAGATGCACAGAGCAAGTCTAATTATTGTCACTCATTCAGAGTTCATGTGTATATGTCTCCATCAATGTCTTGATCGTCCCCGCGTCCCGCAGGACCTACCTCCGTGTGGCAGAACTGATAAACGACTGTGTGAGATATTGGAGCAATCAGACAGGCTTTCAGGCTGGTTAGCGAGTTTCAGTGACTGGTGTATGCCTCCGCAGAGGTCATGGTATCGACAGAGATATCCTGGCCATCAGATACAGGCCAGTGGGTGACCTACTCTCGGTGCATTTTATTGGGGGCCTGGAGGCAGGATGGCGATATGACGCACAGTAATGTGGTTTGAAGTAAGAAGTACCATTAACTGCATATGACCATTACATATTGAGGGAAAGCCTATCTGGTTGTGTACAGTGCTGTGAAAAAGTATAAGAATTCTTCAGTTTTTGCCTTTTTAAAAATTTGATAATTTATTATTTTTTTTCTTGGTTGGCTTGGATAGGAAATTTTTTACTCCAGTTTTCTAAAAGAAGAACTGGAGTAAAAGTAGTTACTCCATCTAAAAAAAAAAAAGACTTGTTGTGTCTCATTTTCAGAGCACCTGTTCAGTGTTTCAGTGCTTTCAATCTTTTAGGATGATATTTGTCCCAAAAGGATTTACAGTAGTTTTATTTGACTCGAAACATAAAACTATTCAAAACTGACAAATACATCTTTAGAACAAAATGATAAAGCTATGTTCTAGGTGAGGTGTTGTCAAACCTTAGCAGTTTTCTCTCTGTGAAGAAATACTTGTCTGCCTTCGGGGAAAAATGGATAGACGAGACCAAAGTGGTCTAAACATCAGCGTTCAATGAGTTCAGCTGAATGCTCTGATTTCCGGCAAATTTCTATTGCGTCTCTCATGCTTTAAGAATAACTTATCCATTCAACAACAAAATAGGATAACAAATATTTATACTGATATTTTAATGTCGGCAGAAAGCAATATGGACATATTACTTACTGACACTGAGACAAAAGTTCTCTAGCTGTTGCCCAAACAGAGAAAACGGGATGCAGACTGGGTGGGTGTGTGATAAATTAGGCTTTTCCTTGAAACTGAAGTGTACACAAGCTACATTTCAGCCCCCGCTAAAAGGCTTCAAATCTGTATTAATTTCCCCCTCTTCATGTTGCAAAGATCAATATTAGATCATTACTCAAACTTCTTTTTTTTTTTTGTCAGATAGCTTTAATAACAGAACATGAAGGACAGTATTACTCCATTTCAGGAAGAGAGTCTGCAACAATTCAGCAACTATAAGTCTTAAATGGTCCTATTAATGTCTGAACACCAAATCATGTGATTTGAGTCCAAGTTATCTGACCTGACACACAAAACTATGACTTCATTTACTCCTGTTCTTGCAACCTTTAAAGTGTATCTTCCACATGGGGCCATTTTCTGTCTGGGATGATTAACTGTTTTAATGAGGCACCGTGTACTTTGACTACAGAGCACAAGACAACCGTAATACCCACTGGTCTCTGGATGACTAACCGCAGAGAGAAAGTTGAGAAAGTTCTTATTGTTGTGGAACCTTTGCTTTGCGAGATGTGATCTTTCATGCATCAGCAAGCAAAATCTAATTAACAAAAGCAAACAGACAGTTGTATGATTACCCTGTAAATGGATCCATCAAACTGTCATGAAGAAAATCAAGAATAAACAAGCCCTCGCCAAATAACCTCAGACCCCCTCTTGTTTTGCTGTCTGCCCTTGGGTGTTCTTGCCTCATGTGTGACTTGGTGCTCACCACTTATCTTTAAGGATTCTCACTCTGAAAAGCTATTTGACATTCTGTGAGGTTACAACACGTCCTCTGAGCTCCGTTTGGAGTTAGGAGCGGGGAGGAGACAGATACCATATTCTCTCCCAGCAGTTTGGTCTTAGTGTAACCCTTTATCGAGGACACTGCTGTTTTCTGGTGGGCACATCCAGGGATCTCAGGGTGACCTGCCCTCATCTGAGAGAGGGGAGATGAGAATAAGCAAAACAGTGCGCATACAGCATAATAAAGAGGTGTGTTTTTTTATTTTTTTATTTTTAGCTCATGTAGCTAAAAATACTTGCAAATACTTTTTTAAAATAAAGAATTTCATTTTTTTTATTTGCTCTAAAATGCTGTCATCGTGCTTGAAGTTATTCTGACAATGTGAAAGATAAAACTACGGCAAAAGGAAATAGAGCAGCAACATTTACCAACTGCGGTGTCACCGCATTTCCTCATAGGCACGAGGATGAAAACTGTTGCACTGATTCATAAAGATACCGGAGCGCCTCGAGAGGGTGTGTGCATGCAGAATGTGTATAAAAAGCCGCCCTTCATTTTATTTATGGTGTGCAGCCATAGTGGCGATGTGCAAAAAGGCGTTCTGGTCAGATGAAACGCACACTTTACTTTCTGGGATGCAAAATGCTAGAGATGGCAAAAAACCAACACCAAACACACATTTCTCACTTTCAAACATCGTCATCTTTAGAGATGCTTTTCTCAAGCATGGACAGGAAAAGGGGAAGGATTGTTAATCACCAAAAAAAAAAAAAAAAAACTAGGGAAGCTGTTCACCAGGAAGACCAGAGTGTTTTTAGATCAGTTCATATTCACACATTTAGGCCTAAATCCAAACAATGTGTTACAGGTCGCTGCAGTATGAGGTGGCTCCACACAGACTCAGTTTGTTAAATACCACAATTTTCTGAATTGAACATGTAGAACATTTAGTAAACAATGCAACCTTTTCTGTTAACTTCTAAATTATGAACTAATTTGTGTCGGTATATCACAAAATCCTAAAACACATTGAAAGTTGTAGTTATAATCTAGCAACTAATGTAATGTAATAGGAAAAGTCCTTCCACAAACTGGTAACTTCCATGGGTTAACACAAATATGCCAAATTGAAATGAGATAATATAAAAAAAAATGTATACAAAAACATAAAAATAACCATTGCTCTCCCTTTGAGCCTAGGAGATGAACTGACCGTTAGTCTTTTGGATGCGTCTACTTCAATCATGCCACGCAGAAGGTTCTGACAGTCTGGAGGAATAAAATGTGGCATGTGAAACACTCCCAACTTCACTTTCTCCAGAAGATTCCTTAGGTTGTCATCATCGAACGGCAGGGCGCCCTGAGGAAGCAAGGAAGCAGAGAATCAGTTGAGGCACTCAGCAAAAAGGGGCGGGGGAAAAATCAGTTTGCAGCATGTAATAATACATTTTATTTATAAACCGCTTCTCGAGACACTCATAGATGCTGAAATAGATAAATAACCTTCAACAAAGAGTAATTTGAAAGAGAAAAAAGATAACTGATCTGCAGTGCTATCAAGCAAGCAAGCAAACAAACAAAAATCTTATAAGGCTCAAAGAATAGTTTCCCCCAACCCCAATTATTTAATTTTCACAGTAGAGCCTTCCGTTAAGTGCACAGCAAAACAAACAAAAAAACCAGCAGGGAGCTGAAAATGGGTCTTTTCTAATAATTACCCTGATTTCTCGTGTACCTCATTCATTTGGCATTCTTTCATCAGTCATTTATCAAAGAGTACTGACACCTCACAGATGTGGCTGTGTGATGAATGGCAGCCTCCATCAGAGGACAAGATGGAGGAGAGGAAACCGGCAGGAAAGACAGACAGATTGGCTGACAAATAAGAGTAAGTGGGGGAGGGGGGGAGAAAGGGTAGACTTGTGTAACAGATGATCTGAGTGCAGAGTAACTGCTGGGGAGTATCTCTGTCTCCCACAATCAGACAAATGGTTATCTCCAAGCCAGAGAGCAGGAAGAAACAGAAGAACAATTATAGTATTTCTACAGACAAACAGTGGGCACACGAAAAAAACAAAACAAAAAAAACACCTTTCTTTTTGGTGTGAAAGAAAGGTCAAGATCAGAAAACAGTAAACATTCTCAGGTTTACATACCAAAAGTTTGTCTGAGACGGTAATACAGAGTGGAAGAAGCAAAAGAAGAGAGAAATACACAAAGCCTGTAGCAAAAAGTTGCCGTGTCAGTGTTGATATTTATTTTGGGCTCCCTTCTTTCAGCTTGGCTACATGAATTATTTATTAGGCAGAAGTGTGCAGGAACTCCAGTACAGCAGTTAATGCAACAAAGCTTAAAGGGGTGTATGGCTGGGGGACCCACA
This sequence comes from Poecilia formosa, assembly GCF_000485575.1. NCBI lineage: Eukaryota > Metazoa > Chordata > Actinopteri > Cyprinodontiformes > Poeciliidae > Poecilia > Poecilia formosa. The sequence goes on from NW_006800226.1 coordinate 294,183, forward strand.
GACATAATGTAGCTGGAGAACAGATCTTATTTTAGATACCGCAATGTGTTTGGATGCAAGATAAGACCTGAAAAGACGCTTTGGATTGCAATTGAGTAAATGTAATGTGTTTGACATTTTGGGAGAAGAGCTTGGAAGAAGTTGTAACCATAAACTTCAATGTATTTTACCTGGATTTTATGTGATTGACCAACACAACATATTGCACAATTGAGGCGCACAAAGAAACACATTTTCTATTCATGTTTTTTACAAAGAAAAAACTGAAAAACAAAATTGGAAAACATTTTTCTATTACCGTTTTTTACTCGGTAATAGACCAAGGGACACGCCAGACAGGTTGGGAATAAAGTGACATTGAACGGCTGATGTCATAAAACAATATGCCATTGCCAACATTATGCCAAAAATATAAACAATTCCACAACTTCTGAAAGGCAGAGACATGTAATTTCAGGCAAGTAGAGCAATAATCAGACTCAAAACCAAAAGTCTCTTGGTAGCGGCCATTAGTTGTGCACTGAGCAAAGGTATTATTCAAAGAAATCTATAAAAAGTCCTGAGAGACCAGAATTGAACTTGTTGGACCACATGCAAAACACTGTGTGGTGGGAAACCAACACCATAAATCATCCTGAACACACCAAACCCACAGAGAAACTGGTGGGGATGAAATGGTTAAACACAGGACACTTCAGGAAGAAAACCTGCTACACGCCCTAAACAATGTGAGACGGGGATGAAAGTTTAATTTCTAGCAGGGTAACATCTAAAAGTCTACTCATTCAAGTTGTATTCCTTGACTACTTTACAGAAAAAAAGTACAACATTTCAGAGACTCGAAGGAAATCATGCTGGCCAGTAGCGCTACAGACTTTAACCTGCTCTTCAATCAGTAAGGAAAGAGTTGGGACTCACCACTAAAAGAGCAAAAAGAATGACCCCACAGCTCCAGACATCTGCTTTCCTCCCATCGTACTTCTCTCCCTGAAGGAAAGAGGATTTGTTTATCAAGTTCGGACAGGGTTGTTGACATTACCAACATTTTTAATAAAAAAAATAATACATTAATGCAGAAAAAATATTGTGAGGAGTGAAGAAAAAAATCTCTTACCCTTATGACTTCTGGGCATGCATAGTGTGGTGATCTGGGAAACAGAAAAACAGCTTTCAAAAACAAACTAAACAAGCAAGAGGAGAAAAGTCAACAGACTCTAAAGTAAGACACTAATGCAGTCTGATAAACAAACAGCTCTCTAAAACACATTAGGTAGTAAACATATCCACTGGACATAGATCAAGGTGCTTCCACGGTTTAGACATCCTGAGGGTGTTCGGATGTCGACCTCCTGCTTTCTCAGTCAAGGGCATCTTCCGACAGCAGACGGTAACCAGACCCACTAATCTTTACAGCCTCTGGATGGCCTGACAGTAAAGCCAATGACTAGATTGACACATCAATATCATATGAAGATTTATGGAGCGAGCCCACTAAAACTCCTCGGTAATCCTGCAGCTGCAGTCAAGGAGTAAACTTGTTATTCCTTCTATAAATTTCTGCAGAACTATGACATTCCCGTGTTTCAAAATTAATTAAGTTGGAGTAAAAAAAACAAGACCCCTGCATCACCCTGTAATTAGCTTCATTAAACAGCCTGTTACAAACTATTCACTTGTCTACTTAAACCTCTGAACCCTTTGAGATGTGTCCTCCACAGCTCCGTCTCCGTCTGTGTAGCGCCAGGGTAGCTGACGTTAACGAAGGCCCATCCAGGGCTGTTTTCTTGTAAACTCATAAATACTAGCCTTGATGACCCGACTCCTTGAGCTGTCACAATACTGGCCAATCACACCGCCAGCATTTCAATGGGGTAAGTTCACATATGAGCCTATGCAAATATGTCCTTCCTGCTTTGAAGTGCCACAGTGCACAATGCATTTAAGTAGGAAGGGGAAAAGAAAGACATTTGTAGTATCAATGTCTCATGAGCATCACAGCATGCAAACCACAACTGGAATCTGCATAAATATATACTTGTTATTTAAAGGTCTTAAAGGCTGGTCACAGTGCAGAGGAAAAAACAAACAAAAAATGTCTTAGATTAATCCTTTATTAGTATTAGAAGAAGAAAAAAAAATGTCACAAAGATATATCAACAGCACATGTGCAGATTGTCTTCTCCCTGATCCATTCTGGCAAACACATTGTTTGCTTATATGATCTATTAAGGCAGAATCTGTGTATGGGAAAACACTGCTACAATGTGTGAAATTTAATCTCTAAAAGAGGCTTACAGACTCAACAGCAACAAAAACATGCTGACAATTTTGCAGTTCCTGATTCAAAAAGCAACCTAGGAAGAAAAGGGAGCCTCTGAGGTTTTATAATAGTCTTAAGAGATTTAACAAAAAGGGAAAAAAAGAAAAAAAAGACCTTCAATAAATTTACATATCGAATAAATAACTACTAAAAACGAGGTTCAACATTTCAAAGTAATCCACGGCTTGCTCAATACAAATATTTTGGTCAAGATTAAAATCCATGGTGTTTAGTTTGTCACAATAAGCGCTGCTAGATTTGCCACTTGTCTTCCAAATTGGGGATGTATTTGTGGCTCATTATCTCGTCGTCTGGCAATTCCACTAGACAAAAATGCAAAGTGGACGCCGGTGAATGTGGTTGGAATAAAAAGATGCTTCTCATTCACTCTTTGGTAGTAATGGTTCTTTTGTCATTGATAACGTCAATAGAAGTTGATGTATCTGAGACTTGAAAAGGTATCATTACTTCTCCAGTCCATCTCCTCACTTGCACTCTTCTATTGGTAAAAAAAATAAACATCTGAAAGTAGAACATGCCAGTCATAAAATGTTTTCCCTTCCCTTCCACTCAAATCTGGCATTCATTTAAAAAAAGTCTGGAATTTCTTTCCTTCCATTTAAGTGGTCAGAAATATCAATGAGCTGGTTCTTTCCCAGAATCAGCTCTATTGACTGAGTCCTGCAACTTTTCTTAAGCAGCAAGCTGAAATGGAACAAGTCTTTTTTTTAAATTTTTTAATCTCAGAGTAAACAGATAGGTAGTATTGATCAACTTATGTGCTTTGGATAAAAAAAAAATATTTAAGATTTAGAGAAATATTCAGCTGAAAACAGATGTGCAAACATGTTTATAAGGCTAATATTTCACACTATCGCAACTCTCCTCGATAAACACTGACCTGTTGATAACAGCTATGTGTCTATATGTAAAATAACTAAACGCCAACTGATTCACTTGATTATATGTAAGCAAAAAGACTGAATTCACCTCGGTGACAGTTCAACATGTTTTTTACAGGAGGGAAACAGGATGAATACAACCGATTCCTGTCAACTGTATTCTCGATTAGAGTTTGGAAGTAAAAACAAAAATGTGGCCAGAGCCATTCAATTCTTAAAAATATCTCCAGTGCTTTAGCTGTTCAATGCTTTATTATATAAAATGCTTTGCATTTCACTTAGAAACACAAGGCTTGCATGTAGCTTGGTGATGAAAACCCCTTTCCATGAAGGTGGAACACCTGATTTCATTTAGTTAGGGGGTTGGGCAAATAATTTTAGAAATATAGTGATACTGCGACAAATCAAAAAATTGACACTTCTGTGATCGCCATGTTCAGCAAAATAAGGGAACTTTATAAACACTTATAAATATTGTTACTAGATCTTTCCGCTCAGATGCTTCAAACTTTTTGTGTAGATAAATTGATATCAGGATTATTAATGGGGGTCTGATCAGGATGGAACTGGAAAAATTTTATTTTAGTTTTGGTGGCTCTAGTCTGGACTCTTGTGACTAAAACGAGCCCGCTGCTGCTGGATGCTTTGTCATTTTGGCCACACTGAAAAATAATATACAGGTCCCAGGTTAGCATGCATTAAAGAGGCACAAGACAAAACAAAGCTTTTGAGACGGAAGATAAAGTGTTTTTGATTTAACTTATTTTCTTTTCTGAAACTCAGATTAAACCTTTAAACATCTACAAAGTGCTATAATTTGCATTTGCAGCTGAATTAGTTTTTAATATAATGCATACAATATACTCTACCACATCAAACATGTGTGTGCTGGTTTAACGCACAATGTAAATCTTTGGAGCCATATTTATAGCTCCATCACTTTCAACATGTTACAGCAATAACTATGAAACATGGATAAACCCACAGCTGAGTTTGTTTAGACATGTGATTCCCTTGCTCCATGTTTGTAAGCACTTGCTAGTTCCTCTGCCTCTTTAACGCATCCGTGTATTTATATGTCGGATGTTCTCTGAGGTCCCTCCCTCTCTTCCACCCCCCACCCCACCAATACCTGAGGCAAGTCTCATCTCCACTCGGCTCCATTACCCAAAGCAAATGGAATACATTTGTGTCAGACTGCCGCATGGTGAGAGGGGACCCAGATAAATCTGTTTAATTAAAAAGTGTCATATCTGCACTTAGGGATGGGGCAACCAGAAGAGCATGAATAATCAATAACCACAATTACAGTTTATGGTACATGTATTGGACTCCAGCAGATAAACACGTAGACACACTGCCCACACATTTCTGAGACACGCTCACAGAGTGACGCTGGATCTGAAGGCAGCAAGAAGAAGAAGAAGAAGAAGAAGAAGAAGAAGAAGAAAAAACCAAAACACAAACTTTGAAATATGCATACCTCAAACATTAAACTCAGCAAATGCAATGCAAATGGATGACATTAGAAATTCAACCAAAAAAATGCAAGGTAAAGTACATTAAAGAACAGATGGACTTGGTTAATAGATACCCCTGAGAAAGGAGTGCTAAAAATGCCTTATTTTATGGTAATCACTGTTAAAAGGTGACTTTTTTTTTCCTTATTCACATATTCTATAGCCATGAAAATATGTACACATACAGTTGGGCTGGTCTCTACCGATGAGTCACAAGAGTTTAGGCATTAGTGTTACTGATGGAAAAAAATTATGCAACAGTTTCAGCTGGATGAATGCATCTGCATAATCATGCTGAAGTGGCCATGCATATGATGGGAGGATGAGGAGGAGAGAGAAAGAGGGCGGGATTAACTGAGATCCTCATCACTTCCCTGTGAACATGTGTACTTTCTAAATTGCATGGATGTGAAATTTCAGTTTAATCTGGACAGAGACAATCTGTGCAGGGCGCAGATGTCACGGGGCCTTCAAGTCACCCAAATCTGGAAGCAGTTATATGACAAAGCAAAAATGATCCTGACGACATTCACATTGAAACACACAGAATTATTTTGTTCTGGCTCGTTTCATTTATTTTATTTATGGTCAAGGCAGCAAGAGTGTGAGAAACCTAACGTTAGTAACAAGAAGTCTGAATGGTTACAGCAATACTGCCGTTTTATCTTTTTGAAACTTTCAACCTCTGCCAAGGTATACGCTGAGTTTGCAAAAACAATGTAGTGCCTGTCATGTAAGAGATTAAAAAGGGAGCCGGTGATTGGTGTCTTTAAAGCAAACAATGAAAAAGTTATTTCATCCAGACAGTTCAGGTTTAGAAAAGGAGCACTCATAACACAGCCACCCAACTCTGAAAGTGACTTCTCCTACAGGCAAATTCATTGAGGTTGTAGGATTGATGAGGCTGGTGAAATGGTAAATGTTATATCATAAACTCCTCTGTGAGAGGGGAGGAGATGGAGAGCAGTAATGTTTGCCCAAGGTCCTGGCCGTGCTCCGAGACAGTAGATGGCAAAAGTTTCTACTCCGGAGATTTACACTGTACGCTGTGGAGGTTTACGAAAGCGGCTGACCTGTTCACTCCACTAATCATTCCCTGCTTCTTTTTACGCCTCTACTAAAACTGTGAGGAATATTTACATTTACAGCAGTTTCTAGCTTGCTAGATTTCGACACTGTATGATATGACTTAATGCGTTACAGCGGTAAATGCTTTTGATTGCACTTACCCGCAGCTGGTTTCCAATAGGCTGTCTCCAACCTGAAGAGAGGCCATACCAAAGTCTGCTATCCTGATGTTGTTCTTTTCATCTAGCAAAAGGTTCTCGGGCTTTAGATCCCTGTGGCTGTAAAACAGGAACAGAAGCCAGTTAATGAAACATGAAAAAGACAAGATTATGTGATCTAATAAAGGAAACTGAGGAGAAACAAAAGGTCTCATTGAAAGGTCTATCAAACACCATAAACATTTTTGTGCCTGGAAAGAACAAAGCATCTTGACCTGCCCCTTTCCTCTGTGCAACATCTCTCTTTGATCTGTCATGTTGAAGCCACACAGCTCCCGCCTCAGTGTTGGGATAGTACAAGGTGTGACAGACCTCCTGCTGTGTCCTTCCCCCCCCATCTTCTTCCCTCTCATCTCCCAGACAGCCACCAGCAAATGGGTGGCGAAAATGGGAATCCAGGGGAAGCCTGCCTCAGCGGTGGTGTTCATTAACTGCCATTCATTACCACTAAACACAGCGGGGGGGATAATATCCAGCGGACATCAACTTCCGACTTAAAATGGACCACTGAGAGGAATAACCTTCTCATGTCGTGGATGCTGAGGCTGTGTCTGAGGTTAAAGTCTCAATTTCGATGAGTAACAGCCGTAAGAGGAGCAGGGATACCATTTTATTGTGCATTTAGCACATCCCTTTCAGGGATTGGGGTTATGTTACATCAGACTCTTCCACTCTGGAGATGTTTGCCAAGACTGAGAACTACTTTAGAAGTGTGTGCAAAACACTGTGTGCAAACACTGATATTAATCCATCTGTTTTGTCAGCACTATCCAAAAGGCTGTACATAAATGTTTAAACACTGCTTCAGTCAAGCATTTCATTTCTGTGGACAAGCAAAACATTTCCAAAAGGTCTTAAAATGAAGATAAAATATTTGCTTGGCACTTTAAGCACGATGACAAAGTTATTTTCCAGTTGTGCAAAATTACCACAATAAGGCACTAGGGTCTGAAGCAAATGATCCAGAATCCTGCATGCCTATTTATTTAGAGCAGTTCAATCCCTGAATACAGAGTGTATGTAGTCAACTGCAACCTCCTAAGACATGGCTGTCCATCTATAATAAGAAAGCCAGGGAACACTATCGTGAAACAGAGAAGCAACCAAGTAGCTAAAGATAACTCTGGAGGAGTCATAGAAGCCAAAATAATCAAAGCACTGTAATGTGCAAGAATGGCTCAGTCAAAGTCCAAGACCTGAATGAAGTGAAAGGCGGTAGCTAAACTTAAAATGAGATCTTAACAAATCCTCTCCTACCAATCTAAGTGAATTTCAGGTATTTTGCAAAGAACTTTAAACAGCAAAGTTGATAGAGACTTCATACAACTTGCAGCCATATTAAAACAAAAGTATCGACTTAATATAGTCTTGAGTAAATATTCTGAATAACCAAATACATATATGCTTATTGCATATCCAAATAATAGTAAAGAATTATTTCGAGTTGGTCTATCATATAAAATCCTCGTTTTAATGTCAATGGATACTTTTGCAAAGCACAGTACAATACGCAACACAACTCTGAAAGTGTTTTTTGTCATCGTATAGAATTGAGATAAACCCACGTTGCTTACTAACACAATTTATAAATTGGAGTGCTAACATTAATTGAAGACTGATAATGAGACAAATACTGTGATTTGGTTTGTAAACTGTGTTCCTCGTATGTAAATCTAAAGAAATTCAGATTGCAAAAGAGCAATGCAACAGAAGACGCATTTTAGATGTTATTGTGACATGACTGTGTGTTGATGTGAAAAACCAAGCAAGCTTTAAAAAAAACAAAAAACAATTAAGAACCAGCTATGGTACAGTCATGGAAGCACTGAGTATGTGAAAAAATAAAAAAAATAAAATAAAACTTTTTACCCTCCAAAATGACTTCCCTTGTTCTTGTTAAAAAGTTCTCTTTTATTAGTCCACCAAATTTTATGAATATGTAATCACTATTTTTGATGTTCGTTGGCAAACCTTTGAAGTTTGTAAAGCATTGTAAAGCACTGACAAAACTCTGCCTTTGACAAAGGGAGAGGAAAAGATTTCTTCAGAGGTTTCATCAATGAATTTTACATTAGGACATGTGCTGGACAGCGGAGCTGTGCAGAACTTCTCTAGAGTCTGCCCTACCCTCAAAAATCGTCTACAGTCGAGCTGAATCTTTGATATTCCTTTTTATTAATTCTGCAGTGTCTTCTCTTTCTTTAATTCTCCACTCCCTGTCATTTAAAACTCTAAAATTATACTAAGCATATATACTAAATAAGCTCAATGTTGTGTCATATTTAGCTGCATGCTTTCAAACTTAATCAATGTTAGACTCGCTTAACTTCTCACAATACATTCCCAAATGGGGTTAAAAAGCCACAGAGCTGTCTACACGTCATAAGCTTTACTTTCATCTTCCCTTAAAGCCAATGTTGGGAAAGGGGAGATGGCACCACAGTTGAATACGTCAGCCTTTGAACAATGCTTCATCAGAATGGACATTTAACCTCAGACGACATCAATTGTTGTACAACTCATTTCCTGCCCTCGGGGAGAAGCTGTCAGCAGGTTCGTTATCATGCTGGCAGTTTCTGTGATCCAAGCTATAATTGAAATGAGATACAGATAGCATCTAAAACAGTTGTCCCTAGGCTACGACCTCTTTTAGTTCGTACTGGAATCAGTTGAAGGTGGTGTCAGTCAGAGTTTTAGTTAATAACGTCAAAGCAAATGAGGGAGAAGAAAACATTTACTGTTACAGCTATTGGCATGTTAAGTTGTAACACTGATTGTCTTCAAAGTACATAGGTCTACAAGAACCCTATTTTCAAAACGCCTGGAATAAAAGCATGAGACACAACAGACAAACAAAACAAAACAAAAACACAGAAAAACCACCAAGGACACTGTTAAGGTAAAAAATATGTTTTCACTAGTTGATGGTGTTGACATAAAAGTGAATATATTAAAGTCAACTCAATTCAAACAGTGAAAACTCAGATTCATTACACAGCATTTATGAATAGAAAGAAGAAAAATACAACAACAAAAAAATTCAGTTACTTGAGCAGAACAGAGAATTGTGAAGCAAAGTCCATTCAAGTTTCAATGAGATTCAGAAGACATGGTGCTTAATTGAACCACCACACACTGATGTATCCAAATCACACGCTGCAACTGTTGGTTCTACGTGTTAAGCCACTCATGAACCAGAGACGAAGGATCTATGGCTAAGAAAAAAACCCCCACAAAAGACACAAAAAGTAAGATGAGACTTGGAACCAACAATACAGAAGAGTTGGCTCATGCCATTGTGCATTTTCTTAAGGTATTAAAGGAGTCTTGACCAGGTATTTTTGGCATAAACTGTGCAGCACATGGACAAATTTTCTCGAAGGCTGACATTCCACAAATTAAAATGTAATATTTTACTTAGCCTATCAACTGGATTTTGGATTCTTTGGCTGCAAGCAGTGGCGCAAAAAGTGGGTATGCAGCGCCGATTCATGTTTTCGCATCCACCTGAATAATGTGCAGTTGTGCCACTGGCTGCAAGTCACAATAATTAATAGAAATAACACTTGAAATGCACTGAATGTGTGTAATGGATCTGTCTCCTACGTGAGTTTCACATCTAGAAATGAATCACTGAATGCCTTGATGTTGTAATTTACTGAGATAAATGTATGCTCATGTATTAAACAACATCCTCTCTGATCTAACCTGTGCTGGTCATTCTAACTCATTACACAGAATCAATTCTAGATATGATTTAGATTCAACATAAAGATCTAATGAATATTTTTATCTTGTCACTGTGCATTTGTCTCCTACTGGACAGCATTTGAAGAAAAGAAACTGAACTGGCTTTGCATTCAACTTCTTTTTTTTTCCTTTGACTGTATAGAACCCTGAAATAACATTAAAAATCATTAAATTGAATAGATGCATGTTTTACAATTCCTCAAATTTAATTTGGCAATTCTTACTGCATGGAATTATCAGACATGACGACTTGTTTGGATTCAATGACTGCAAATAAGAGTAGTATGATTAACTCCTTAAGTTTACATCCTTCATTATACAATCAAATCATGACCAAAAACCTGGTCATGAATTTGCTTAATAGAGAAAAGACAGCATTCCTATGTTGACACATTTGACACAAACCATTTTTAACACCGATTCTCACACTGCCTGGAACAGCATATGTGTGGTGCAAATAGGCTCCTCCAGAACAAATACAATTATTTCTTTATTTTCATAATGCATCAACACTTACTTTTTATTCTTTAAAAATATAAAAAGTTTAAGTCACATAGCCAGTCAGAATGTCTTGTTCGTCCCTGTGAAGAGCATCAAATTAATCCCATCTGTCCCATTATACAACTGTGCAGAACTGTGACATAGCTTTGTTTTCTCTGATGCACCACAAATCCACACCGGCAGTGTGTCTATGATCTGAGCATATCCGATATACATAACCCCGGTTTGATGATTACAGAAATGAACAGGAAAAAGCTCATACACTAATTGTTCTGCGGTATGAAGGTCTGATAAGTGCAGGAGTATGCGTGTGTGTACGTTTTATTTTTGGTTGGCTAGCAATTACACTCCACAGTATAACGTACATCATGAAACGTGTGTTAGATATGCTATAATTTAATACTATTGAAGTTTTTTTTTTAATTATTACTATTTTTAGATATTAAACTATTCAGTTAATAAAAATTTTGAAATATTTTGAAAAAAGTCAAATGTAATAAGCTGTTTTGCTTAAAAAATATGTTTTTTGCCCGGGTTGCCTGTTAAGTTTATGAACTCATTAGGAGCTTTTCCCAATTAAATATTAAATGTTTTGCTGCATTTTAACACATAACTTAATCATAAAACAACATCCTTTAAATAAGTACAGCTTAGTTTATGGCAGGTCTACTTCAGGAATTCATAACTATAATAAAACTTTTCCTGAAACAGATTTATTCAAAGACATATCACAATTGCCAACAGTATTGTTGTGTAGTTTTGTTAAATCAAAGATACAAATATATTTATATTTTTTGATTGGTGTCTGTTGGGTCTAGAAAAAACAGATATAAATCTTTCAAATATTTTGGTAAAACTCATCAGAGGAAGTCTAAAGTTGATGCAAACTTGGTACATTTTATTTTGTCACATTTTTATTTACTCGAATAAGACCGTTCCAATTTTACTAGTCAACTCATAAAGAGTCAGCAATTATACTGGATTTCTAACCAGAAGAAGGGAAACTTCTATTTCCTTGACTGACTTCAGAAGCTTTTGCTGTTTATTTTGGTGGATTTTCAGTTTATTCTTTTCAAATTTTGAGTAGCACTAAACCAGTCCTGTATTGTTGCACATGTAATGCAGTGACCAAGAAGTGGGATTACAATAACAGCCAGATCTGTAAAACGCATACAACAAAACATGTCCTATTTGTGCCAAATCTTTGTGTGCAACATTGCGTTTTCTCTTAATCCGGAGGAGTTTGACAGGGGATGATGGGATGAGCAACAGACCTTTAAGGCAGAACAAACAAACAAGCTGCCAGAAGAGCACAGAAGGATTGCCACAGATAATAAAAATCTGAAACAACTTAAGATCTTTAATAACAGTAACCATTGGAGCAAGTTGCTCCTTAAAGTAGTTATCCATTTTTTTGGACTAAATAAGTATGAGAAAACTTGACAGTCATAATACATTTTGAAATGCAATCTGTTATTTTCACACACACTTGGCAATATTTCTAACTTATTTTAATTTTTTTATTATTTCATTTCCTTTCTCCTTCTGAGTCTTTTACTACTGTAACTATCTCATACAATAATCTTTTTTTTTTTTTCCTTATTCAGAAACTATGAACCACAATACGACCCCAATTTTTCTTTGAATACAATTTTACGGTTTCACTAATTTCATTTGAATTGTTCATTTCATTTCAGTCTAACATCAACTTCTATAATTTAAAGTTACACCCAATCGGTTTAACTGGCACCATTAAAGAAATGATCATCAGTGGACTGAAATCTTACCAAACTTGATGTTTTGACATGAAAGAACACTTTTGTCCAACAGATTAAGTGAACGCTGGTACATGTGGCATAATGCAGGTTGGCTGAAGCTGCAAACTTTAGCTGACTATGGCTTTAGTAATATGTTTTGCTCACAGGAAATGTAAAAAATATCACTGAATGCCTGATCTTAAATGACTTTTCTTCATCAGTTAAAATTGTGATTTGGACATTATTAGCATGACAGACGACAAATCAGTCAACATTAATTTGCTGAACTATTCATTTTCATTTAACAGAGGTTGGGAAGTTTAATCACAGTTTCTTTTAAATTTGTCAGATATATTATTCAGATTCCAAAACGTCTGCTATTATCACAAAAAAAATATATATATATATATACAAATACAGAGAGGAAGATGCTATCAAAGTATTTTATCGTGAGTGATCTCTCCAACAGCTCCAAGAATGTGAGAATAAATATCCAATATCTGCACTGAATAATTCCAGCATTTCGTTTCTCTGGTGGAACGGCTGGAAAGTGACAACTGCACTAGAAATAAAGATGTGATTTCAAATCCAAGAAAGGTTTCACTTTTCTAAGGTGACATTGAATGTTCTGACAGGCATCTTTCAAGAAAATGTATTATTAAATATTCAAGAGACGAAGCTGTCAAGAGTGACCGTGTATGTATCAAAGTCACTGCACCAACATGCCACAAACCGAATACTTTCCGTCCATAATAATGGAGGTGTTTAGGTTTTAATTCAGGTTTGAACTGATGAGCCACTTTATTATTAGGTACAGCTGAACAGCTTCCCAACAGCAAATCAGCTAATGACAGGGACTCAACACATTTAAGTACCTAGATTTGGTAAATATAACTTGTTTATGTTCAAATATCAAAAGTACAAAGCAGATTTAAGTGATTTGGATAAAGGCATGAAAGCTGCGACAGAGAGAATGAAATGTAGAACTAAATGGGAATAGGGAACAAGGCTAACATATCTGTTGCTAGCTGTGAAATTCATGATTTGGGTTCAAATGAAAAAAATTATTTAGCGAAGCCTAGAAAGAATACAAAAAAATCCACGCAAATACAAATGGTTATAATAATTATTTAAGGTGGAGAACTGCCACTGGTGGGAGTATTTTTTGACATACTTCATTTAGCACCAGTTGAACATTTAAATGTCTCTGGCTAATTTACTCTACTCCATCATCACCAGATTTAAAGCCAACAGAGATCATTGAATGTACAGGAAGCAAATTTGCAGTACCTGCATCATGCAACCAAGGACATAAAGATATTTTGACTGATGCAACTCAGCAAAATCTCTCTCAACAGCTCTGCAAACAACTGTATTTTCTGCGACAGCTAAAGAAATGATGGAAACTAATTTGCTTGTGAAACCACCCTCAAAGTTGACCTCTGGCAGCTTCCTTTTTGACTTTTTTTTTTTTTCCCCAGTCCTGGAGTTACACAGTTATACTGGCGCTCATTTTAATCTTTTCAGTAGAGCCTCTGTGACCTCTCATTATGCCACTGTGTGGGTTCAATGGGATTGCTGGATGAGGTCCTTCTCAGCATGCTCATATAGAGGCAGCAGCACCAGGCAAATTACAGCATTTCGGGAAGCGTGTACAAGTATGCATGACAGTGCATATTTTAGAAGCTGGGTCATTGCATGTACTTTGAATCTGTGACCTAGTTAGTGGAATAGAAACAGTCAAAATGGTTTTATTGGTACCATTTGTTGACCAGTTGGCCCATAGTATACAATGTGACACTGGCTTAAATGATCATTAAATGTAATGACAAACTTTTAAGATGCATAGACATAGATGCATATAATGACTGGTGTCTGAACAATGTATATTTTGATTTCACTTTCCATTTAGGTTTTGCTGAGTATTTTTTAAATTATTGTCACCATTTTGTATTAAAGTTAGATTAATCTTTAATATTTAAATATTTGAAATAGTGCCAAATTTCACTCAGCACCGATTTTTTTCTTTCTTTCTTTCTTAAATTGTTACGAGGCACGGTGACGAAACCTGAAACTTCTACAGCACAACAGGTGAGAGGTTGAGAGGCTAAAGCCTTTCCTCTGCCCACGTCCCCCAGAATGCTGTGTGGTTCTGGACTGGAAGATTCTATTGGATGTATATTCTATAAAATATTGACTACGGGTCTATTGCAATATGTATTGTTATTGATGTATTCCCCAGGCCTCGTTTAAAGACTTCACTTAAATATAGATCCACTGGCGTGACTTCATTTAAATAAATTTTGAGTATGATCCCGTCAGAAGCTAGTGAGCGTAGAATATTACTGGGGTTTCACCAAACTGTTAGAAGTTACAGTAATCTTAATTTATGTAAACATTTAACTTTGTAAAACATTCAAAGCAAACATAAACAGGTTCTGTGATCCTAACATAAACATTGATTCTGATTTAATTTCATTCACAAAGGGGAAAAAAAAAATGCAATGAACAATTTATGCAAGATATCTAGTTTCAGCTGTATGGTCTTATACATTAGTTCTTTAAGATAATAATACAATGGAAATCCAAGTAAGTGCAAATGCATTTTAAACTATACAAATAACGGGTATTACAAATTACTCAAAATTCTGGTCTGTCCAGCTCTACAACAAACTTTTCATCAGCTGAGAAAAAGAGGAACAGAGTGATCATTTTCACAGCCCTGGGATTTATTATGCATCTGTTCTAGCTATAGATTCTTTCTTACATGCTTTCCCTTTTCTCTCCCTCCATATGAAAAAGATAATCTTTCTGAACAAAAGTGCAGTCTGAGTCAGGAAAGCAAAACTCTGAGTCATAACAGGGCTTTCTTTCTGTATTCTTTTTCAGTTATATACAGATCTGAAACAATCTGGCCCAAGAGAGATATTTGGGGATCAAACGGGGGTGGAGAACAGCAGCATGAAGTAAAAAAAAAAAAGAAAAAAAAAAGAAAAAAAAGTGGGAGGTGTGCACAAAAGGATTGCTGAGAATCCATGTGTGACAACCCTCTCCCCCAAATCCCTACCCACCCACTTTCCCTCACATGCCCTTACCCTGATACTGAGTCACAGAGAAAGCAGAGCAGTTCTAATGGCCTACGTAGGTCCCCTGCGCAAACGCTCAGAAACGGAAGAAGTGATTGCTGAAAGTCTTTTTATAAGTCGTTGAGGGGGGTGCTGGGACCTCATTAGGAAGGGATGGAAGGAAGAAGGAGAGGAGGGCTGATTCTGTCTGTCTGCTCTTAATTGAGGAAGGTAGAAAGTTGAGTGAGCGACCCAACTCCCCTAAATAATCCTTCTCTTGATAAATTCACAAGGCATCATTTTCTTAGAGTGGTTAGTGAAGGGATTTGAAGAGCGAAGGCACCAAGGTAAAACAAGAAAGACAAATACGCTGGTGAGTCTGGCTATAAAAGGGCCGTGATCATTTATGTGCGTGCATGCACTCACTGTCAGTCCCAGATGCTTTCCTCTAATTGGCCTAATCTGTTCTTCTCAGTTATTATCAGGCATTATTTACACAGGCTGATAAAAGACCTAATTCCTTTAGGTAGGACAATTCTCCTCTATTCCCAGTTATGAAAAAAAAAAATTAATCTTATTTTTGGTCTCACAGAGTTCAAATACAGAATCCATCAGTTATGCTTTTTAAATTTTAAACAAACTCAAATGCATCACTCTAGAATTAAAAAATGATGTAATATTCTCAAAGAGGGATAGTCTGACATGTTTAACTGCTAAAACTGTGTTAATGTTATTTAAGCAAACATTTATGAAGCATGAATAAAATTAATTTCTGAGGATGAAATGTTGACAAATATATATAATGCTAAAACTGAGCATGAAGATGACAAAATACCTGGTTCTCTGACAAAAGTTCAGGCAACAAAACAGGAAAGAAGACCTGATTACAAGACAAAGAGGGTCAGTGAAGGTCAGTTGCCATATTTGGCCATGTGTGTGCTGGCAGTTCTGCAATATTTGATCTGGGATCACATTTAGTGCATGCTTCATGTCTTGTAAACAGTCTAAAATGTTAAATATGTTACTGTCAAATGATCCTCCTTTACATTTTGGATATTTTTTGTTACTTTGGCCTGGTCTGGTCAGGTTTGTCGGAAAATAGTTTTAAAAACAGAACTTCATCACCAGAACCTGCTTGCATAGATCCATCGTGGACTCCATGACGTACATTCAGACTTTTATTTTCAATTTAGAAAAATAAAAAATAAAAAAAATAAAAAGAGGCTCATCCCTGCAGCAGAGGTTCAAATTTAATGTGTAAAAACACTGCCACTCTCAGTTTAACCAAAACAAGTTAGAAGTTTGCGATACGGCGAAAGATGCATTCCATTTTCCAGTCTTAACTCTCAATCTGTTGTTGCTTGCATTATTAAGCTTCATCCTTGAGTTTGCAGTTTTTTATCTGCATTGTGACATTTCTTACGTAACGGATATTGAACCAGGCTTTTACTTTACTTAATTAAAAAAAATATATATACATATATATAGTTTTAGCTTAATTCATTTGAAGACATAAAATACATTCTTTGTCATTCCTCAGTTTTGTTTTGTTTTCTCACATGTTCTTTACAAAGTTATAACAGTCACATGTTATACAAAGCTATAAACTAAATCTCCAGAGAAGCACACAGTCTTTGCAAGCTTTGGGATCACAAAAGTTTCTGTGAATTGTACACACACTCATTCAAACAGGAAAAAAAAAACCACACAAAACACAACCCTCTAATTTAGTCCCTGCTGACTTGTTTGACTTTTGAAGTATTTGATTGCCTCTAGTCTATGAGCTGGTAAACATTTAAATTACCCCCTGAGGCTCAACACAGGGTGTCAGATCAGAACGACAACAAAATGTATCAGATAATTTGTGTCAGCTGCATTCGATCAACAGAAAACAAATATCTAAAGAGATTTAAAAATTGTGACGCTTCATTTTTAGCCAATCCTGTTTATCTAAACTGCTTTATAATAAGTAATACATTTGTATTTGCATTATACTGTATTTGTATTTTAGCACACAAGACATTCATGAGTTTAATCTATAAATCTTTTAAAGAGGTGTTTATAAATACTCAACACATAAACATGTGACACCCAGCTTTCTCTATGCTTAATTTCTATATTAAATCAGGTGATTTATAGCTGAACAGTATTCCCAAAGATCCTGAAGACTGGATCACAGACTCGCTTCAGGAGGGAACGGTTTCATTGCAGGATTCATCACTGTAGAGCTCATTATTTGTTCAATGGTGTATGATAACTAAATTGACTGTGCTACCCCCCTGAGTAAGATTGTAAGTGATATTTTTATGGATTGGAGGTGAGAAATGTGACTTTTAAAGCCACAAATATCTCATCACTTGGACTCATATTGGAGCCTAAACGCATTAAGATATATATATATATTTTAAAGAAGACATCAATTAAAAGTTCTTATCTCTTTAAAGGAAAGAAAAATCCATGCAACCACATTCTGCTTATTTGCAGGGTCTTGCAAATACATTCATACCCACATATTCCTATTTTTTTCACATCACAACAATAAATCATAATTGTCATTAGGATTTCATGTAATAGAACACAAAGCAGGGTAGAACTGAGGAAGGGAAAGGAGACATTAAGTAGCACTTCGCAATTGTAGATAGTGGTGTGCTGGAATGTCTCATACAATTCAAATTAAATTCATTGAAGTTTGTCGTTATAGCGTTAGTAAAGGTAAAATTGAGGATGTCAAAATTTCTCTTCTACATTACACAACAAACAGCATTTAGCGATCATAAACAGATGGAGGATGCCGTTTAATAGAAAGATTGAAAAACTTACCATATTGAATGACTGTGGCAGAAATCCAGGGCAGACATAATTTGTCTGAAGAATTTTCTGGCCTCTTTTGGTGTTAACCGGCCTTTCTTCACCAAGTAGTCAAACAGTTCACCACCAGACACGTGTTCTAGCACAAGGTACCTGAGAAAGACAGAGAATTGAGAGAGACATCTAAAGATAAAAAAGCTTCAGAAGAGCTGAAAGAGAAACTCAGTTACAAGTATCTTATATCTCATAATAAAGTCCCCTGACAGAGCCATGAAGAAAATAAATCCAAAGACCTTACATTACTGTCAGAACTGATGTAACATGAGTTTTTTTTTTTTTTTTTGTTTGTTTTTTTTGCAGCCTGACGTTCTAAATATGTGGGGAATTCTGATTCTTTGACATTCTGTGTTACACAAACACGGTGCAATCATATGAATTTAAAAAAAGGAAAGCCAACATATCCGTGCCATATTGTTTTTTTTTTTCAAAGAGTTGCTGCTGAGGTAGCCTTCAAGTCTGTGTGGTCAGACTTTTACAGAGCCAGTCTGTCATCCTGAATATATAGCTCGGCCATGGTCTGCAGCTCTGAGGGGACAGGATGAAGATAAATCTCCACTGACCCAAGAACAAAGCTTCATCTCCGGGTTGAAATCCAGCTGGCCCCTGCTCTGCTCTTATGTCTCGCATGAAAAGTGCTTTATTCATAACAAGCACAAGTTGAAATACAAAAAGGCTTTTTTTTTTCTTTAACTATCTACTTGGAAAAAAATATGAGGTGCACATCCATCATTTCAGTTTCACTGATTACCATATGGTGCTGCAGACTGTACTGGCCACCAAGCATGGTCTCCCTTTAGCCAAAAGTCTGGCTGCAGTAAATTCTCAGGAACTACAGCACATATGCCACTTACTTCTAAACATGTGAAACAGGATACATGTAAACATGAAAAATATAGACTAACCTAAGAAGCAGGGAGAATTGACAAGGATGTGTATATTGGGTTTAAAATTGAATAAAGCACTACAGTTTTTTCCCCCTGATCCAACAATTGTTTAAGAACACTGTAGTCGAGGCACGTTAATTTACTTTTATACCAGTGAGATTGTTTTGGGTGTAAATATTAAGTTTATTTTTTAGCCAAAAGAAACTCAAGATGTGCATAACATGCACATTCAGGATTATGGATAAAGGCAGGTTTTCTGAAAAAAAATAAAATAAATAAAAAAATAAATAAATAAAATGAAAAAATCTAAACGTTTCTCTTTTTATTATGGGATCCACACTACAACAGTGGTGATTGTTTTGTTTATACATAAAACCAGTGGAACAAAGGTTTAAAAGATGTCTGCAGTTACTTTGTATGATTATAGTTCTTGGACTCTATATAAGACTTTTTAGATTGACTAAGTGCTTTTATAATCAGTATTAAGAAAACTAAAACAGAAACTGGTTCTATTTTATAAGAACTCAACGACTGTTAGCAGTCTTTGTGATTTAGATAAATAAATATTTGCATTACAATTTGCATTATGCAGCTATAAATTTAACATCAAAGTGTATTTCAAGTTTAATGGAAAAATGGAACAAAGAAAGACAAAACAAAGAAAAATATTCCTCTACTGTTTTCCCTGACTTCTGGTGCAAAGTAGATCTCTATATAACCGTTTTTGTTCATTTCTATAACCACTACATACAGACAACATATATTTTTTAAATCTCTTTGAAATGTTTTTGAACAAGGCCAAATACACATTTTCAAGGCATCACTTCCTCTGAGACACATTTTGTTAGAAGAAAACTTTCTGAAACACTGGCAATACACAGCTACTGAAGCTGTATAATCTAGATAAGACACAGGAAACAATATAAGGAAAAAAAAAAAAAAAAAAAAAAACAGCATTAATTTGGAACTTTGTTCAATTCAAATGGATTATTGAACATTATTGGATTAATTAACAATTATTGATTACCTCTGCATGTCAACAACTTCTGCAGAGGCCTTTTAATGAGTCAATGATGTAGAACAGGTGTGTTTGGAGCAGTGATATCTAAATTATGCAGAACACACAGCCCTTGTGGTCCATAATTTGCCACAACCTCTTTAAGCTAAGTTTAATGAGTTGGTATTTCAATTATTGTTTCAGTTATGCAACACTTTCTAAATATTTTTTTATTATAAATATCTTAAAAACTAATCAAAGACAAACTAAATGTAATTTTTTGAAGAGATCTCTGTTCCAGCAGGAGCTACCATACCTACAAGAATATAGCTTACCAATTCTAACTAGTTATTTCTTTAAGGGTTTGATCTTCATATTTTTTTTCAATTGTACAAAGAAAGCAAATGGTTTACAAAATCTATGGCAAACTACAGGATTTGCACACAAAAAAAAAATTGAAAGTTTCTAATTCATAATGTAAAAGGAATTTGAGGCTACCATTTTGTTACCTGAGCTCTACAGCATCAAAACGCAAATAAATAAACTGAAAACAACACGCACACACAAATCAAGGGTTCTAAGATGCACTGCAGTTTCAGACGTGAGCATTTTTCATTCTTAGAGCCATAATTTATCTCAGTATCATAATATGTTTATTCATTCAACCTATAAATAAATTATTGTTAGGTTAGGTATCAAATTCTCGCCACCTCCCATATACATAAACACCACATTAGTTTTAACAGCTTGTTGTAGGATTTGTGCCAGCAAAAATAATAAATCTTTAAAGCCCTGGGAGTGCTAAAACCAAACACGCTGCATGCCTATTAATTAATGGCTTTCAAGTGGTGATGATATCCGAGCAGGAATCTGAACCATGTGAAGAGCAAAATCGCATTAGCGATTCGGGTATATGTGTTGGAGTCTGACGCTTTACGCAAATGTAAAGTAATTTGTCTTCTGTGATGCTACTGGTGACCGTCTGTCAAAAGTGATGAAGCAATGAGCAAAAAATGAGATTTTCAAAATCCAATTACTGACTTGAATTCAAATTTTCTGCATGCCATAGCCTCTGAAAAGGATGGCATGTACCGTTCAGCATGCCCGATACTGTACACGACCCATAAGCTGCAGATAAGAGGTAGCTGAATTTAGTTGACAAGCAATCCTCTGCAGATCGGGAGGTCTACTAACTGATGGGGTTGTCACTCAGTGCTGTTAAACTTAGTTAATAGATTTAGCATCTGTGTGTAAACACAGCTGCTGCAGCGGCCTCTCCATGGCAAATGTTTCTTAATGCGGTGGTGTTGACGCTGATAAGCGCATCGCAACGTTTTTATTACAGAGACTTCCCCCCTGCTATTAGCAGTCCCCTGGTGTGCGTGACCAAATAAATGCTCAATGCCAGTACTAATGGAGCATCCAAGCCCTTGAAGGCAGTCACAGTTGCCCTGCAATCATAAGATGATCTGCTGCATTAAAATCGCTACTCCCAAGAGACCACCTGAGAGAAATGATATCATTAACAGTGAATATAATGTATAAAGTTCCTTTGATTTTTTTTTTTTTATGTAAAAGTTCCATACTTTCCCAGACTAAATTTCAAGAGCAAAGGACACATAAATACTTAACTTAAATACTGCAAACATTTCTGCATTTAGATGTGCAACCTGCAACAGTCAGCAAGACCGTTGAAAAATGTGCAAACAGATGGATGGGCAGCTGAATGAATGGATAGACAAACTAATGACAGGGTGGACAGATGAACATTTCTACAGACGTTACAACTTAAATACTTTATGTAACCTCAGACTGCAATAAAGGAAAATTTGAAATAAAGAAAAGACAAATGGATGGATGGCTCCACTGACAAACTGATTTATAAATGGACAATGTTGGATAGATGCAACATTTAGATAAAGTCTGGACGTACAATATCTTTACCAAACTTGTTTTTTTTCCCCCCCCAATGTATCCAGACTTGAGAGACACTTTAAACTTCATATTGTATCTAGTTTTCTCCAGACTTTGTAGGAACCAACTGAACAAAAATGTGTGACCACACAATTTTTTATAATTTATCAAAATAATACTACGTTTCTTGAAAGTTTTGACTGGTGAAAGAAATTGCTCATACTTACAAGTATTTTTTATTTTCATAGACGTCGTGAAGCTTTAAAACATGTGGGTGTTCTATGAGCTTCAAAATAGCTATTTCTCGCTCCACCTGCAAGAGAGAAAGAGAAAAATTCAGAGGGAAAAGAGCAAAAGAGGATTTGATTACTGAAAAATTCACACTGTTAAATTCCAATAAAAATATTAATAAACCCTCAATCCTTTTTCTTTATTTTTATAAGATGAGGTCTAGCCAGTGGGTTTACCTTGAGGTTAGCTGGGAGTCATTTGTGACGTAGATTAGGAAAACCAGGAGATAGAACAATGTAAGTCAAAAACTTATTTCTACCATTTATCTTCCAAGCACGAGTAGAAATGTGGGCAGCTTAAAAAAAAAGGGTAGAAACTAAAATGGCTTGCAAAAGTATTCGTACCTCCTTTTCGAATTACACAAGATCAACATTTTATGTGTTTTATGGTAGGGAGTAGGTATCAACACAAAGTAGTGAATAGCTGTGATGTGGAAAGGTAAAATTATACATATAACATGTTTTACAAACACGTTTTGATGCAACTACAGATCATGTAACTATTTTAGGAGGATGTATCCATCAGGTTCCTACATATGATATTTTGCCCAGTTTTTGGTACAAAAACACACAAAACTGCATTTTTGTACAATTTATCTAATAAAAACTGTACTGGTTATCTACTCAACCTGAGTTCCGGCCAGCTTTGTTAAAACAGTAGGACAGGGCTCGACATACATTCACATTTTATTTTCATGAGAAAACCCCAATAAAACTGTAGTTGTAATATTAAAAAATAAAAGACAGGTCTAATACTTGTTCAGTGCATTGTTCATACTGAATTTTATGTCATATTCCAGTGGTGTTCTTTTGCTGTATAAGGGCCAGCTTGTTTAGACAGCAGCGCAGAGAGCAACCTGTCACAACCGGGTATTTCTGTCCACCAAGCCTGCAGCCTCTGGGTACAAAGGTGTGTAAAATGTCCAGACAGCTGCTGCAGTAGCTCCTTTATTCCACAAGTGTCTGACATATTGATTGTTCATATAAAGACAGAACAAGTCGGAACAAGCGAGGAGTCGACTCTAGACTTTACAACTTCTGAGCTTCTGAGAGATATTTTCAGTTCACTACCGAGAGCAGCGAGAGTCGAAATTCACCATAATAGAGCTGATCAGTTTGGACTTGTGTCAGCATCTCTAGAGATCGTTGTCAGCATGTTCAGCTGACACTGAAAATCAGCATGGGAAACCACTCTGACAGAAGCCACAGCTAATCCTCAGCAACCCTGCTCTCCTCCATGTTATCTGCTCGCCCTGCTCTTTCACATTTCAAATGGATTCTAACTTTTCCTGACAAAGATGGAGATCAAAGAGCCGTGTGAATTAAAGGCTCCTCTGTCTTAACTTGATTTCATCAAAGTCAGTTTCACCATGCCTGTGACAGCCTTCACGTTGCTTTACGTCTTCCTCATAATGTTTGGGTTTTCGTGAGCATTTCTGCGGAACGAAGGCAAACTTTGATCTGTCGGCTCGCCGTGTTTCTGTTAAATTCCTATAAAGTCGTTTGCTCAGCTGGGTGTGAAATAAAGCCCTTCAAAAATAATTATTTTTTTTTTAGCAATGTCATTTACCAATAATTGCTCCTGTCAGCTCTACCTGTAATTCATCTAGATACATGATTCATAATTATCGTCTCAAAGATAACAACGCTCATCAACACACTTGAAAAAGTCACATGTCACAAAACATTACGATAAAAAGAAAATGCAGACTAATTAAACTTAATCATTTTCCAATAAATAAACATGAAACTTTTAAAGTAGCATACAGTAAAAAGTAGCCTTTTTTACTAGTATTAATACAACCAAGACTAACCATTTACTCTAAATAGTTATTGAGTGATGAGGTCTTCAGTATGTAATTAAAAAGGTCACAATATTTTTTTTTTTATTCCACAATAGTTAACCAGTTGATGTCAGCATGTGATGTCATCTTGTTAAGTAAGTTTAAGCCATTATTATGATCACCAAATAAATGTGATCTCTGCTCGAGTCTCTTATTTTGAACCAAGAAAGGAAGTAGTTCTTGATTTGACCTGCTAGTTGACAAATACAACTCTACTTGTGCTGACTGACAACATACAGCTTAAGCATTGAAAAAGGTTTCAAGGAGGACTAAATGTTTGCCAGTATTTTAGGTACTTCATAGATTAAAAACAAACAAACATATAAGCTAATAATTTGTAAGCAAACTGAGAATACTATGTCTTGTTAAATGCCAGATGCAAACACTAAAAAATATTAAAATTATCTCAACTCAAGGGCGAAACAGAGAGCAGAGTATATTGTAGAAACTATGAAGGAGTTGCGGAGATTCATATCTCAGGTGGGAGACAGCTACTACTTATAAACTCCACAAGCATGGCCTTTGTAGAAGAGTGGCAACAAGACAACCCATGTTGAAAGTACCTGTCTGAATCAGCCACAAGCCATGGAAGCGACATTTAAGGAAAAAAAGTTGACGAATCCAAACAAAAACGCTAAACATGAACAGAAAATGACACAGCAAATCAGCCCAACAGCATTCTCATCATAAAACATGTGCTTCTTTGGCATGGACAGGGAAGCCGTTTAAAGTTATAGTGAATATTAATGGAGCTAAGTAAAATGCAATCCTAGAAAAAAAAAAAAAAAAACATTTGCCAAAGCATGAAAAAAATACCGTTTTAGAGGTTAACATTTTAATTTTAACTGATCACATAAATAGCATAACATCCCAAAACAGTATACTGAAGGCATTGTTGTAACATGGCTAACTAAAACAGTTAAGAGTTATGGATACCTTTTCAATCCACTATACTCGTATAGTCTCTAATATGTTATCTTGTTTCCAGCACTTTTTTTTTTTTACCTCCTGTGTAGTTCTGTGTGATTTCACTTCACAAGATACAAGCTTTTTAAGGTTTTCTTCCTTTAAGTCAACTTCCTACCTCACAGCTGGTTGACAGACACCTCTCCCCTGCTGAGCGATCATATTTAATCTCTCTTGAGGAAAAGCCTAGCACAGGGCAAGTGAAGTAAATCCTAAAAAGTCACAGGTGGGAACGGTGTTAAATCTAAGAACAAAGCTCATCTAAATGGGGTAAAGTGGTAAATGCATAATTAACAGTACCATGAAGTACCACGTAATGAAAGCACTTGGACTAATCCAGAAACTAATGAGTTCCATCAGCAGCCCTAAACTATGCCACTTCCTCACCTTAGGCTGAGGTGTGTTATTAAGAGCAAGCCCGTGGTGCCTGGCCTAGCAGTGGGGTTCCCTGCAAAGAGACTAATGCTAAGCAGGTCTCAGGCAGGGATGAGCCACCGAAATGCCTCAAATCAGGCAGCTGGCTTCCTAAGATTCCCCTCTCCAGTCTTTTGTTAATTAAAATAAGAGAAACGAGGCTCAGTGTAAAGGCTTAGGACTAAAACCGCCTTCTTATTAGATTAGCTGCTGATTAATGCACTAATGTAAATCAGTGAACCACGTTTCGCTCTTTCATGTTATAAAGAAAACTGTTGAATTAAACAACAGTGATTATCCCACAACGATTTGAAAATACAGTGACAACTCGCTTTCTATTAATTGCAAAAAGGAGTGGAAAAATGTGTTGTGCTGCTGAATAAATTATTGCTCATCTACTCCATGCATAAGACAGTGAGTAATTGCCTTCTCACTTTTTATCAGACCGCCAAATGCACACATCCACCCCCTCCAAAAGTTTTAAATTCCAGGTGGCCATATTCTGTCTTGGCCTGTATCCTGAATATAGCACACTCTTTCTCATTAAGTTTCACATCTGTGAGTGTAGGCACTTCTATTCAGCTGCCATTTCTCCAAAGTACTTCATTAGCAGACTCTTGAGCACCGATCACTCACACACACACACACACGCACAGGTGGACAGGTGGTCGGCTGAACACACCTTAACTTTTTATCATTCTTGCCTTCTGTCTTCCTCTTATGATTTGCCACAATTTGAAATACCAATTTGATCAATCCTCCAAGATAAAACTGAGGGGGGAAAACATCATCCAAATCCAGCGGCTGAGAGCAAACAGTGGTGGTTATTATTTTGGTGATTATGAGTAGAAGAGGAGCTTGTTAGAGAATGTGAAGATTGGGACCGACTACTCTAACTTGCACAGGGTTTCCAATTTGAGTCACATCCCTCCACACAAAAGTAGATCAGTTGGCGAGTTTTGTTGGAGAGTAAACCAAAGTTTTAGTATAACGGTTGGGCGCAGATTTTATATGCTGAAGATGTCTCAAAATTAAACTTTATATCCATGTTATAATTGCTCAGTATGGGGCTAGGGGTCCTTTTGGTAGCCAAAAAGACCCCTAGACCCCTTGAACATAATAACCCCAGAGAGACATTTGCAATGACACTCTCATTTGCTTTATCAGATCCTTTAGAAAAATGATTATTTTCTTCATCTTGGCCTTTAGCTTTTGCTATGACATTTGTTACTAAAACTGAATTTTAAGTATGGATAATGTATTATTTTCATAAAGTCTTATATGAAAGGCACAGGCAAGAAGAACTGGAATGTGTGGGGGCTATCAGGACAAATGAGGCAATAAGAAAATGACGCTCCACATATAGAGTACGAGAACAACTTTAGCAAAGCTCCATCAGCTGGCAATTGATTCTCTAAATTACAGCCCTCCACCTGAATGACTGAATGGATGCACAAACAAATTACTGGTTAGATCATAGTGGTTAGCACGAGATGACAGAGGATTAAAGAAAGACAGAGACAGGCAAAAAGATGCAAGGTGATTAGATTGATGCTGCGTATGTCAAAGAGCGACCACACAGAGGGACCGGCCCAAAATCTCAAAGGGGAAAATAATGGATCACAGGCTCTGTCATCTCTCACTCAGCCATTATTGCACCTCGCACTGTCTCAGTCCTTTACCTCATTCGCTCTCTTGCACGCAGAAGGAAAACACAGATATTTCTGTCACCTCCCCCAGGCATGCCAGCAAAACGTCCCTTGATACCAAGATCTGAGGATCAAAGTCAACAGGGCAGCCATGTGTGTCAGGGAAAAAAAACAAAAAAAATATGCGGGTGGCTTGCCAACATGGAGACCAAAGTAAATGCAAGAATAACTGGGTAGATAGAAGGGAAAAAAACAATAGGATAAACAAAGGGAGATGGAGTGAATCTGGAAGTCTTCTAAAGAGAAAAATATGCAATTCTCCGCATTGATGAGGAATAAATGTTGAGGATTGAGAGTAAAGAGAGGCAGTGCCATCTCCATCAATCCGCCTCAAAAACCCCTCGGGTCCTGCAGGCTCTCATGTAGTTAATTAATACAACATGGTGAACGGACGCCTTTTCAGCAGCATCATAATGCAAACCAACCATGTGATAACAAGGTGATGAGCAAACAATCAAAACTGCTAAGCTTGTGAACTTAAAGGAAACAAGGGATTAATTCAACAAGAGTGCCTAGAGAAAAAAAATTATACTCCATTTAATTTGGAGGTTTGCCATATCAGTGAATATGTCTTGGAACTTTGAATTCAAGTGGAGTTTGGTTGAATTAGGTTTGTTGTGGCAAACCTAACCACTTAAGATAAAAATGCCTATTAACTTTATTTTTTTTTATCAAACACAAAGGAACGTATTTATAGATTGATGTTTCATACTGACAGTACTGTGTGTGACTGGTTTCACAAGACCCAAAGTCTCAGAAGAAAATTAATTGTGTATTTCTGAAACTTTCTCTAGTTTTATACCCAGCAGCCATGTTGAATTTGAACTTGAGACTCCCATGGGACCTCTGCCACGAATTTGGACGTCGGCAGGCAATCTATTTGTTGTCTCACTTGGATTTCACCAGACAAGTCATCTACAGTCAAGCCCAAAATGAGATTTTCTCCTGGCAGATTTAGAGGCAAATTAATCATTTAATTTTACCAATTTGTTGGTGAGTGTCTGTAATATAAATGGTCTAAAGTGGTGCAGCCAGAGTCCCAACTTGAATCTGAGAGCCAGGAGGCGTTTCAACCTCAACGACAGATGAATGATCAAAATGACCAGTTAGACGCCCAAAAAGCTTGCCTGCTGTCTGCAAATACCAGAAGCATTTAATTGCTAGAATTCCAATAACTGATTTCTTATTGACTATTATGAAAGGGTATAATTACTTTTCAGCATGCTACAATTTTTTTTCTACAAAATAATTGTACACTAAAGAGAATCTGTGAAGCTGTGCTTAAGATTAGGTTAACGGCAAGGAGGGCCTTTCAGCGCCAAAGTCTTTGAGCTCGTCCCAAAAAAGAAATGATCAAATTACCAGTGGAAACATGCAAAAGGTTGGTCAGCAATTAGAAAGATGCCCCCATAGATTTTAAGAAAATGTAAGCAAGGGGAAAAAATATGGTATTCAAAACTTACTAGTCCAAGTGTAGAAATAAATTTGCACTCAACTTTACTTTCTCCCAAAAGAATAAGATGACCAGAAGACAAGATTTTGTCTAGTTTCCCTTCTTAAAATCTTTGAGACATTTTAATACGATCTATAAACAGATAAATTTTGTGTGCATGCATCAAATAAATGTAAACTTGACAGTTGGATGAAGGAGCATTGTTGAGGTAACGACCGGATGGAAGAAGACGGTTAGCCAACTGTAAATGAGCAGATGGGGAGAACATGGCACAGTTTGGCTACTGGCTCACAAACACCAGTCAGTAAGTCATCCATTCATACTTGTGACGTGTGGACACATGACTATGAAACAGTGTACTCGCACACCACTGATCACTGCAAGCCATGAGCGACTTCCATCCATATGTTGGTCAGTGAGCCAGTGGGACACAAATTGTGTTTTCTCCCAGTTACAGAGGGTGGCCAAACTGGTGTGTACATGGATTTGTGTCTGTGAGCTTTTTCTTTATTGCCGATAGAGAAGAATTTGACACACTGTGTCCACAATTCAAATATACACTTCACAGCTGTGTTTAAAGACTTTCATAACAGGGAGCCAAGGCGTAACTCTTGTTGTTCATCACAACATTTTCAACTTTATGCTGACAAAATCTGTTTTTGGAAAAACCTGTTTCTTCCAAATTGGATAAGGAATCTACAAAGACAAGTTCAGGGTCGCAGATTTAACCACATTTGTTGAGGTAACAAGTCCATACAGGTAACTTTGTTATCTTCCACAACTGAGTTGGACCCACAGAGAGCAGGACAAATATGAAATAAAACCATAACTGTACAGTTCTATTCCTGTCAAAGCCGCTAAACTGAACGGGGGGGGGGAGATTCTTCCCCTTACTTTCATCTCTCTCTTTGCTTATTGGTTTTCTCTCCACCTTGGGAACCTCTTGAAATACAACTGCACATCTTCACACATATAAACACAGATACACAGTCAGAAAACACAGCAGGGTTTTTTGATAATCACTTTATCAGTCATCCTTTGAACATAGCAGGTAAAGTCCCTACACTGGGGAGTCTGATCAATGTCAGAGACATGTAAATCAATCAGGACACAGTCTTTCCTGGCTTGCTAATCCGTATCCTTTATCCATCTACCATCCTTTGAAATGGCTCTCATTACTGCTTCCCACCCAAACCCAATTTTAGTATTCCTCCCCCTCCTTCGTCTTTCTCTCCTGCCCCTCATTT
Organism: Poecilia formosa; assembly: GCF_000485575.1. Classification (NCBI taxonomy): domain Eukaryota; kingdom Metazoa; phylum Chordata; class Actinopteri; order Cyprinodontiformes; family Poeciliidae; genus Poecilia; species Poecilia formosa. The sequence goes on from NW_006800226.1 coordinate 323,870, forward strand.
ACTCTTGGTTTCGCTCATTCAGTCTCTGTAATCATGTTTCTGTTCTGTTGACGGATCCATCAGGAAGACATTTAAACTCATGGCAAGCCACATCATTTCATACTAACAGACATGTCCGTGGATAACCTTGGTCCTAATTGACTATGATGGCAGAGGTCTTCCACAAATGGGTGTAATAATGAACTTCTATGTAGGTGTAAACGTGGAGACGGCCATGTTGTAAAGACCATGTTGGTGTTTGAGTACGAGTACTACACGATGATGCTAAGGCGATTTACAAGAAAACTGATTTTTCAGGCAGTCAGTGGTAATAATTTTGTATCCCTAGCGTGTGGAATCATTATGTACATTCATTACTTATAGGACATTAATAATATATCAAAAATATTTAATATTTCAAGCCTTTGTTTTATACAACTTTGTGGCATTGTATTTAAACTTATTCACAGTCAGTTGAGTGGAAAGAAAAAGGTAGGAAAAATTGCACCAGCATCACAGATAACCACAGCCTTAAAAAGATTGTCATGCAAAATCATTGGCAATTTATGGGATTTACAGAAGAAATGAAGGGCTGTGTTGGAGCCCCAACCGAGTACATAGAAAAACACTTTTTTGATTTTTATTTTTATTGATCTTATATAAGGTTCTAATTCTCTGTAATACTACATTTCAAGTTTCAAGATAAAATATTTTGCTATGTGTAATAAGTTTGACTTATTTGATAACCGTTTCACTTTCTGAAATGAGAAACAAAAAATATGGAACTTTTTCACAACATTTTCATACATCGCTTCAGCTTTCTGAATGTCTGTTGTGCCAAATTTGTCTACTGCTGGAAACAAACAGAAGAGGAGATCACTATTGACAATATTTCTCTGATCATAATTTTGGTTCATAAACCAATTAACATTTAACATATTATTGAGGATTCTGTACTCTTCTCATGTTTATTAACCTAACGTAGGCCTCTTTTCATATTCAAGAATGCATCTTTCCCTGGGGCATCTGATGCAACTCAATGGCCATTTCTATTAGCAAATCTTAAAAGGTTGAAAGAAAATATAATCATTCAAGTAAGACGCAGGTGCATTGAGCTACCTGGGTCAGAAAATTGCAAAACTTTAAAACAAGGTTATTGTGCAACTATGCACAATGAAGAGAAAAAGATGGGAATTAAATGGAACATCTCCACACCTTACTATGGAAAAGTTGCAGCAATGAATTCACCAAATTATGGAGGAAAAAGTTCATTTAAAGTGTACAATTGTTTTGAGAAATATGACAACATATCTGCCAAATTTAGAAGTATGAGGGAGAATTCCAAGTACCACAAAGTTGAACAAAGACTTGCTTTACATGCTTTACTTTTCGTCACATAAGTTACAAACAATTCAGTCTGTATCGGATGGACGAGTCAACTAAAAACTATAAAAATTGACGTTCCTTTTCAGCTTACACTTTTGTTAATTAGGATTTACAGAGTTCATGTCAAATGAACTCAGTGCTCATTTGTTAGTGAGTGGAGAAATGTCAGCACACTGAGGTCATTAACAATCAATGCTCAGAGGTGTAAAGGAAAAGGAGCAGGTAGTGCTAAAAGTGTCGGGTGCCTTCATTTACTCGAGATGCCTATGACAAAAAAATGCTAAGCTCTGTAAGAAAAAGAAAAAATTGCAATATTAAGACCGAATGTATTTGTTCCAAATTGTGATAGATAAGAGTTTACGCCGTATTCACACAGAGACACACATGAAAACACACTAGATCAAATGTTATATTAAAAGATTAACAAATCTCAAGATAAAACCAAGAAATAAACAAGCTCTTAAAAACTGAGCAAAAAGTTATCGTCCCACAACATTATTCTTAATGAAAGAAGCAGAAATGATAAGCCCGACATAAATAAGCATAGCAAAAAAAAAGGGAGGAAATAAATATCTCATCTATCTAACATAGCGGCTGATCCCTTTGAAAGGAGAAACAAACACCATCGATTTGGACGTCCGTCTGTCTCCTGTCGCGCTCGATGGGGGATCCCGCTACATCTTCTGTTCTGTTCACCTCCATTTCATTATTCTGTCTACACTCATCTCTGTTTTATCTTGATAAGATATATGAAAGGTAAAAAAATCAAACAACACCGCGTGTTTGATAAGCTTTGCCATCGCATGAAGCAACAGCAAAAAGAGCTGTTTAAAGCGGCACAAAATAAGACTCCCTCAAGAGATCGGTTTATAGTGTTTTAATGTTTTGCATTTTCAATTAACGGCAACCAAAACAAAAAGGGAAACGTTGGTGAAGTTAAAGTTAATATTATAGCCTACAAACTGCAAATATCTGACACCCTGTGGATTAAATTGATTGCACATTTCCAATTTCAACAGAGCTTCGTCAACAAAGCTGGTGAAAAACGGTAATAAACATTGATTTATGAACAGTGACTTGAGGACAGATTAGGAAGCAGAATGCCGAGTGGCCTTCATATTGGCTCATAATGTAGAAAAGAACTTGTTTAAAGGCTTTACCTGTTAGGGAATATCAATGGCATCAGATCCATTCCTTCACATTACTGTGAGGGAAGAATGAGCTCACAAAAAGATGTAAAATAGACTTTCTAAAAAGATTTTAAAAAATTAAAAAAAACAAGAAACAGCTGATTTTGGATTACTATCTCGTGTTTTATCCCTATAAATTGTAGGGTAAAAAAATAACCCTTAAATGCACTAAACAAACAAAGAGTGAAGGGAGCAGCTAAATCACCTCAGTAGGCTTGGTGTGCAGTCAAGCTATCAAGATCTAACTGTGAGTTAAGCCCCAACTTCTGCTTGAGAACCATACAAAGCTGATAGATCAGCTCGCAGGGGCAGAACATATGAAAGCCATTTATTTCAAGCAGTGTCTGTGCACGCTCCGAGGCCTGGATGTGCACAATCCACACACTGGCTTCTCTTTACCCAACCCACTGGTGGCAATACAAAATGGCCAATCTAATCATTAGGAGGGAAAGAGAAAAGATGGCAGAGAGAAAAGCTGTGTTGCAGTCACTGAAGTGTCAGGATAACATGATTAAAACTGATTCATGTGGTCAAAGCATTACGCTCCTCACTCACTCAACAGTTTATTGTTGGCTGGTATACAAAGCCTTGTAAAAAGTCTTCATACCCCTTCCTCTCTACAGTGTTTCACACCACAATCTTGTTTTATTTTACTGGCGTTTTTATGTGAATCAACACAAATTAGCTCATAACTGGACTTTTTGAAATAAATACAAGGTTGCATATATGTTTTAGCTCATTTTACTTTGACAGGCATAAAAAGACATATTTTCAGAAGTCACATAATTATTAAATAGACTCCGATGTTTACAATGTAATCTCAGTATAAATACAAATGGTCTATGAAAAGCTTCAATGTTTAATTATAGAACAATAGTGACCAAACAGCATCATGAACATGCATTGTTCAAATGCATCATTGGCATATTAAAAGAGTATGAAGTGAATAGATCAAGTCACAAATGCACAAGAGACTTGTGGCAAGGTCAGAGAAGCAGCAGAGCCTCATAGCAACGGTGAAAATATTTGTCATCACGAAAACTGTTATTTGTGGACTCCATCAACTTGGCCACTATGGGAAAATGGCAAAAAAAATAAAAAAAATAAAAAAATAAACGTAATTGTTGAAAGAAAGACACAAAAAGAACCTGTTTGCAGTTTACCGTAAGTTATGTAGAGGACAGCAAATATATGTGAAAGAATGTGCTCTGGCTGGATGAGTACAAAAGGATTTTTCTTTTTCTTACATAAACAGATTTGTGCAGCAGGAAGAAAAAAAAAAAAACTTCATACGGTCACCCTAAATAAAACATCCTCGTTTGGAAACCATGTGGAGATACGTTTTCCTAATAGTAATTTTTGTTGGGAAGATGGGTGAAGCTAAATACAGGAATACGTCTTTTGTTTTTTTTTTGTTTTTTTAAGACATGAATGTTAGAGGATGCAATAAAACATGACACTAAGGCTGTTTTCATACCAGGAGAACCATGACCCGAAACATGCAGTCAGAGCTACAATGGGGGAGTTCAGATCAGTGTGTCTTTGTTCGTAGAATAGAAAAGTCACAGCCCTGCCAACTAAAAAAAAAAAATAGCAACCAAAGCCTGATAGAAATTCATCTTCAATTCAGCCTGATTGTTATAGAAAAAAACATCCTTAGTAATACATCAAACCTTCTATTTTCTCAGTTTTTGGCATGTATAGATTCAACACAATGTCAACTTTTAAGTTAGAGATTACTTTTATACTGTAAAAGTTCACTATATTTATTAACTATAATCTGGCAGTGTAAAATCTAAATGATGACATTCAAACTTCAACTAATATGAAGCAAAATACAATTAAGGAAGTGTGGTTAAAGAACTTTGTAAATCAAGGGCAAGACAGACAAAAAAAACCCTCTAATAAAAAAAAATCATAATTAAAAAATAAGTAAAGCATTGATATTCCAAATCATCTTCAGAAAATATTGCAACTTTAAGTTCATCCACCATCCCAACCCTCCCCCCACATGCACCCTTCCCTTTCTTCATCCCTCCTCTCCCTCTCTTCTGTTCTCTCTCTGGGCTTGGGGACAGCAGAGTGACTTTGATGTCATGCAGCTTTAGGAGGAGAGAAAGTCACTCCGGCTAATTAGTTGTCCTTATCCCGACAGCAGCAGCCGCCACCAGCTCGCTGGCTCAGAGGGAGAAACAGAGCAGGCAACAACAGCAACTACCAACTGCTGCATGCCAAAGATACCCCCACTCCCTATGCCAGTTGTTAGTGCTGCAAGCTTGTAATGATTTAACTCAGCCCTAGACTACGCAGAGCCTTAATAAAGTTTTCCCTTTCTCTAGAAAGATAGGTTGTGTTGTGTAAGACATGGTAAAGCTAATATTATGCTGCAGTAAATGTTTCGTTCTCATCCATCTTCTCCCCTATATCGGTGTCCTCAACAGGTATGTCTAACACCCATCATCAACAGAATTAGGCTTTCTCAAAGTTCAAGAACAATGCACAATATTCTCTTGTGGTAAAATATTTCCGTCTTACAGTTTTAATTGAATCTGTTGAAGCACAATTTAACCTAGAGAGCCCTCAACCATTTTCTAGAAGGTACCCATTGCATTTTGTGAGCTGAAATGATGGCTATTATTTTCCAAATGTCATGACTTCACACTCTGATTGCCATTAATTTACACTGGTGTAGATTCTCAGTCATCTAGGACATAATCCTAAATACCTAACTAGAATGTCACTGGATTTGTTTCTTGAATTAATTTAATTAGTAGGTTGGACCAACTTTTACTAGATTAAAGGCCAACACCTGATGCAAATAATGGTGACCAAAATGCTAAAGGTCTTAGGAATTGCATTGATACACGAGAAAAAGATGAGAAAGCACAATGTGGATTTATTATGACTGACATTTTGTATTAAGTATATTTTTAAGTTGATCAGAGGGAAGCATACTTTCAAATAGTAATTCATGTCTTCCGGTTTCTAAAGGCCCAATTCTTTGAGCCACTTTTCAAAATAAGAAATAAAATATTGCTCACTAGAACATAGTGACTAAGCTAGACAGAAATTGATCTAAATGCTGCGACAGTCTGCATGCTCTTTAATTATTTTGACACCATAATTTCTTTTCTGGGGTTTTCTGTCATTTTCACTTCCTGCTGCTATCCATCTCTATGCATTGAATTTTAAAAGAGAAGAAGGTGACCCTTGTACTTGCATCCCATTATCTTGAGTTGCTAAGGCTCTGCTAAACTCGAGCAAAATTCAAATATTGCTTCCTTTTCTGTCTGACCAAAAGGTCTCTTTGATGTCAATTTTATCATTTCTACCCGTCTGTGAGGGTCCTTGGACCCCTTTATAGTTTTTTTTTATTTTATTTTATTATGCAGCCCATGTCAGACAGTGAACAAGAAATACCATTGTGTCATGACAAACATTCATTTGAAAGGATAGTATTTCAATATTACCAAGCCAAAATGAAATTAAGAAAATGGTATGTGCATCAGCTAGGTTTTAATAATTTTTGACCACAGGATGCAAAAAGCCAGATTCTTAACATTTTTATATTACTAATCACACAGAAACCTTGGACACTTAAAAGAGTTAAGGACATTTCAAGATATAAAGATATTAAATGTATCTGATTTAAAAGATACATTTAATGTATCTTTTACACTGACAGAGGCAGGCAAAAGATGCCATACATTTGCTGCTGTCGAGATAAACTTTATTTTTCCATCACACCACTTCTACAGGTTGGAGTCCTTTTCATGGATTGCCAGAGTGAACAAAGTTTTCTCTCGCTGTTTGAAACATATACGCCCTTTTCAGATCATTCATTTGTTTAGTGATCTATGTGTTCTTTATGCCTGGTGACACCTGAACGGTCTGGACATGCAGTGACCGTTAAAGTGACCATTGAAGGTATTCATCCCATAATCACAATAATTGGGAACGAGAGGGACAAGCAGATAAAATACAACGTAAATGCTAAATGGTAAATAGCTTGTACTTGTATAGCGCTTTATCAAATTCAGAGAACCCCAAAGCGCTTCATGCTACACTGACATACTAAGTACTGGATAAAAGCCACCGCTGCCCTGGGGTACACCGACAGAGGCAGGCAAAAGATGCCATCAGGCCTTCCGACTACAACCAGCAGGCAAGCTGGGTGAACCGTCATGCCCAAGGACACAATGACAGAGGTGGACAGAGTGGGAATCGAACCAGAAACCCAGCAATTGAGGGATGAGCTCATACCACTTTTGCCACCATGCAGTAAAGACAGCTGAAGAAGCAGTAGGTCAGTACTGAGCACAAACCAGAGGCTCATCTTCCCGTGTCTGAAATTGATTGCGCAGAGATAAACATTTCCCCGAAGTTGCATACTTCCCTTTATTTCAGGACTCTAAACTGCAATCTCTGAAAGACCTTTGATTTCAGCAGATTGACTTGTATCTTGTTTAAGGACAAAATGATCTGAAATAGAGGGTTCATTGTTCAGTGTTTTTTGTGCCACCATGATCTGAAATGGGCTATATAATAACAACCTCTGAATGTTGCTGAAAACAGTCATCTGGCTGAAAGAAAGGTAGTACACCCTCCCAAGCATTAATAACACATTTGAGCTTTTAGAAATATATCTAGCTGCAAAAAAACATGCATAGTGACGGTGCTCAAACTAAAGATGTTACATCTGTCACTCTAAAGGCAATACCGCTTTACAGCTATCGTTGGCAGGCTATGAATGGCATGTCTATACGGCAGCTGACTGTAGGCTTGCTACCCCAAACTGATAGCTTGGCAGATGAAGCGGCTAATACTGGCTTGTTAGGTTCCTACTGTTTTTAATATAATGTCAAAGAATAAAACATGTGTAACATTTTGGACAATAAGCAGTTGAAAGCAAGTGCATTTAGTCCACATTTTTTGGTGATTAAGTTTTAAAAGTTACTTGAGCATTTTTTTGTTCCTATCAAAATCAATAAATGTTATTTTATTATAGCTCTGACAATCAATATTATATGTTTTACAAGCAGTGACAAGAGTTCTCACATTTTATTTTAAATTAAATTAAATTTTGGTGGTAATATTGTACTGCACAAATTTTGCACAATATAGTCAAACCATGACATTTTTAGGTAAAGTTATGATGTGATAATCTCAAACGGGTCAATACCGACACAGTTATAGCCGTAAAGCTGAATCTCTATTGGCTTTTCTATACTTTTATGCTTTGCTTGAGCTTAAAATCTCACGTCTCTTATATGTGTTCACTAGCTTTGTCTGGCATGCATGCTCAGCTTAGCAAAATGTCAGACTTTATTGTCATTTTAGTGATATTATTTTATTTGCATGCAACCCCAGTAATAACCATGACAACTTCCCTGCTCTGTTTGTGTGAATGTCATGTTAACAGATCAATAGAAAACACTCCCACTTTAGGGAGGAAATGTAAGTAGAGATGTGATGTCCCTACACAGGCATCTGTGTTATCTCGTCTCAGTGGGGGGTCCACACAGCATGTCCATCTCTCTCTATTTTGCCTTGTTCTCTTTCACCCCGCCTCCTGTTCCCACTGAGTCTCATCCTCCGAGGCCCACGGCACAGTTGTGGCAGATAAAGACAGAGAAGCTGGCTGACTTTCAGAAACATGGACCCAGGTCTTGAGATATGGACTCAAAACACACACAAACACACACACAGAGAATAATGGTTGATTTTCAACAGTACTTAGATCAGGCTGCCGTCCCCTGTTCTGTTTACCCTCGTTGCCGAATACTGCTGACATACTGTCATATGTGCATAAAATTTATTCTCTATGCGTCTGTCTCCATCTCATCCTTCAAAATATGACAGGCGGCTTTTCCCACAGACAGAGACACTTATTATTCAAGTAGCTACATTGCTACATTTTATGTTTAAAATAAAAAAAAACACTGGCTTCTGCTTGTTCTTTAAAACAGTCAAGGCTTATTCCCTTGTTAGAAAACTGACAGGAAGTTCACCGATGAATATGTTATCCAAGAAGGTTCAGTGCTCCGTCTGTTCTATTAGGTCACAGCCTGTAGGGCCATGGATTAAAATGTTGCAAGATCAGTTATATAAAGTTCAACACAGTGAATCGAGCCGAGAGGTCTCCGCCAAAAATCTCTAAGACAATTAATGCAACCTGTCTACTCATCTCCGTAGACCTTTGACTCTTAAGGCCAGTCAGCAGAAGGACAGACGGAGAGGGATGACACAGGTCATAAAGGACACATACATGCGCAGACATAGTAATGCGTCTCTCACTGTGTGGTATATGTACTGGAGAACTTTTCTTAGTGAGCAGTTCTGTCTATTATCTGTAGCTGTTCACGAGTGTGTCTTCAGCAGAGCTGCACACACAGACCTGTCCAGGGGAGTCACATTTTCTCCCTAATGGCACCACGGGGACCAAAGACATTATCATATTAAAAGGTGACATTTCACAGCCGGAGCCTAGCAGGAGAGTGCTGCCCGGTGACATTGACAGTTTGACAGGCAAACAGGCAGACAGGACAAAAAGAAGCACCAGAGACTGCAGTGCAAAACAATTGGAATATTTGGAGGAAAAAAAGAGTCTGGAGGATGCAGTCAACATCTGTCCAGGAGCAGCAGGAAACGCAGAACTGGAGATTTGATTGTGGATCTTATTTGCAAAATCAGTGTTGCTGTGACCATGCAGAAGTGTGAACTGTGTGGTTGCTCTTGGACTAGCTGTTTGCTTCAGCCTCTGTGTACAACAAACCTGGATTTATACTAAATGAAAATGCCACGTTAAGATATTAAGAGCTTAAAGTACTTTACCAGAACATGGTCAATGCAATTAAGCTGCAAACAAAACTAATACTAAATGTCTGAACACAATGAAATTATTTAGATTGCATCTTAAGTGCTTTGAAACATTCATATTTTGTCACAGTACAACTACAAAACTTACGCATGTTTTGTTGAAATTTTATGTGATCTAGTTGTGAAACCTTCATTTTAGCCTTGCAAACAAGACTTTGTGTCTGCAGCAAGTGTTTTTAGTGTATTTAATAGTTGGATGATAATTTTTCAGTTTCCAATGACTGGTTTACATGGAGCTGTCTACGATTCTCAAAGATTGAAATACTTCTTAATAACCAAATCCTGTTTCAAACTTTTCCAAAACTCTATTGAGCATCTGTCTTTATGACGCCGTTTGTCCCCTAAGGTTCTCTAACAATTCTCTGAAGCAGTTTGATGAAAAATTACATTAATATCTTTAAAATAATCTCTCTAATAGTTCTGTCTTTCAATGCAGATACTTCAGTACACATCTGCTTGCTACACACGCGCCAACAGAGGACCAGCAGTTAGGCGAAGAATGACAATGCCAGAGCTCGGTAATTGGCTCTGAACTGCAGCTTCAGCAAGTGTGTGTCCTGTCGGAGACCTGTCAGTTTTTGCCGCACCTTACTGCTGTCACATATTGCAGCTGTTCCACCAACCACTTCTGCTACACCTAATAATACTTCTGTCAGAGCAAAGGCGACAGAAATGACCAGAAATGGTCTTTTCCTTCATGGAAATACCTGACTGCATGTTGAGTGGAGTAAGAGACAGAAAAAAGGAGTTATTTCTAGAGTAAAGCAGTGGAGTGAGTGCAAAAGAAAAAAAAAAACAAGACTGTGGGAGATTTCCACACAGCAAGGACTTGATTTATACAGAATGTTTATCAAACAGCAATATCCCAGCACAGAGAGCATTTCATCTGAAGTCTAATGGTGTTACTGCATGAAATGATGAAAACTGAGGGAATTTCAAATTTCAGACGGCCTGTGATGTGAGCAAACCCATTCACTTCCTGCTTTCCAGCTCATAAGCCAACAATTACAGTAAGTACTTCTCTCTGTGAAAGAAAATTTCCAAGTTGGAACATCTTGAGAAATAGTCCTTTGTTTCTTGGTTACTGCTAGTTTTATTTTTTTATAACCATACCATCAACTCAAGAGACAATTTCATATAATGACTATTTTGAGCTGAGACAGAATGAAGCTGCCCAGCAGGAGTCCTGGGATGTTATGAGAAAGAACAAAAAACAACTTGATTTAAAAAAAGAGAGAGAGAGAAACTCTGCGGTAAGTGGCCAATCAAAGTTTCTGACACTAAATTATCATGACATCTAATGAGGAACGTACATATATGTCTCGTTAAGATTAAGCAAAAATATATTTAAAGTTGCAGCTTCAAAGCTTTCAATAGACATTTTTCAGTTAAGCCTCATTGTAGTTATTTTCCTTACGTGCTTTATTTTCAAACAGCATAAATAAGAAATGTTATACAAAACAATATTTTTTTTGTTTTTTCAAGGGTTTATGTTTATCCGAGCTTTCAAAAGTTAGCAGTGATCAAGGTCAAGTCTTTTTGGGGAAACTCTAGAAATATTTTCAAGGGATGGCCTGATGGAGTGAGGCACACATTGATGCAAAGCCAGAACAGAGGTTGGAGTGTTTTATGATGCTGTGCCATTTATAAAGAAGAGAGAAGGGTGTGGCATCCTGTAACAGACTCAAAAGACTACATAAATACACGGTGCAAATAACTGAAATATGTACACCATCTTAAAATCATATCATTTCGATTTGACTATCTAAAAAAGTTATTTTACTTAAATAAAAATAAAGAAAAAATACTATTTGCATTTAAGCACCAATTCTTACCTGTATTTCACTATATGTGAGCTAAAATAATCAAAATTACAATAAGAAAAACAAATACTTGAAATATTTAATTTAATGTGTAAGAAACCAATATACCATATAATCTTTATAATATTCTAACTTTTTAGAATAATCCTGTATATGTCTATGGAGAGGCATTGCAAAGAGCCCAACTTTATTTTGTTTTTAAGTGTTGTGTAGCAGTGAACAAGATAAAAATTGCCTCATATGCTATTCAGGTGCCTAAGACTTTTTTTTTTCCAGACCCTGTGTGTGCAGAACACACACAATTCTTGCAGTGCATCTGCTGCAAGAAGTGCCACAGTCATTTTTAGACACAGCAATTCAGTGACCAACTTGCAACTAAATCTGGCTGTTCACTCATAAAGTAAGGTTGAGTATCTAGCAAAGACTGGCAAGAAAAAAAAAAAAGTATTTTTACAGTGAAATGAAATCTGAGCTACCAAGGCACTGCGCAGGTGAGGTGCACTGAGACTTTAATAGCACTTACATTTCAAGTAGCTCACTATAAATCTTTTAATAAAATGGGATTTTTATGAGTGGGAGTGGAGGTATAGTTTGCTTGACCCCTTTCTAACAAAATTGAACACATGAGTGACTGTAGAATTTGCTACAACTTTACCAAGACTGCTTCGCATATGACGAGCTGCTGAGGATGAATCAATCTTAAACTCTTGTTGTTGTTTTTTTATGAAAACTGAACTTGTAAAGCGGTGAGTAAATCTAAAAGTGACAGAAAGCACAGTTCAGAAAACTACATTTTCACTCAGGAATCAATACAAGATCTCATTTAAAATACTTTTGTTCAGTGCTGCATGTCATTTCAACACATTCCACGATGTTACAACTTTTTCTTTTTCTAGAAATATGTAGCAAAGCGTGTATCAGCTTGACTTTCCTGTACACTAGATTTAAAACATATGCCATCATTATTATGCAGCAGTTTAAGATTTGTGACAACAGAAGAAAAAAATATTTATAAAAAAAATCAACAAGGGGGGAAGGATTAAACGATCTGTTACACAAAATAATTTGTTTAAAAACGACAAAAAATAATGAGGCCTTTTGAAAACTGTTTCTTCAATGTAACAAAAAACCTAAAGCAGAATGAAAATCCAAAATATTCGATTTTAAAACCATAAATCTTAAGTCTGGAACTTTACCTTCATTAGTACCGACTCGCTGAGCTTCTCGCGGTTGACGATCTTTATGGCAACCTTCTGGCAGGTCACACAGTGAATTCCAAGCTTTACCAACCCTGTGAAAAGAGTAAAGACAATCAGGTCATTAATGTGAAATTCTGAATAATACGATGTCTATTCTTCGATTTGAGGCAAGAGCATGGCAGCACTGAACAAGCTGATTGTATAAACCGCATATAGAATGTTACTCAGTAAACAAGAGAGTGCTTGGATCTACAAACATACAGATGAAATAGAATTGTGATGAAAATTGCTGTTATATTTTTGCTAAGACTAATAATGTGTATTGATGAGAAACCTGTAAAATGGCTTGTAAACTCATGTTCAAAATGACCATAATGACTTCTGGAGTGAACACAGTTACTTGAACTGCCCTTCTAAGGTTGATTTGACTCATAAAAGCAGTGAGTGAGTGTTTATTGTCTGCTATTGATTTCTGTAATGTACCAAACCAATGGAAAACAATTGGAATTTAAATTGAGTACAAACAGCTTTAAAAAGCAATGGCCATGCACTCATTATTAACTATTACACTAAAATAAAATTGAAGAAAGCCGAGGGAAGTGGATTACGATGGCATATTTCTACCACGTAGCTGAAATAACAACACTTTACTTCAAAACAGCAACACAAGAAAAGACATTTGCGTGTTTGGTGTTCTACTAGGAATACATTTACAAGTATTCTCCCATATCTCAAACAAATCTTGTGGTTTTCTACTGAACACAAAAGCACTTTTGCTACTCTATTTTACTTAATCTCCCTAGATACTGTTGCTTCAGGTAAATGATCAGTCGCAAACAGTGAAGACAACAGACAGGGACACTGCAATGAGCACATTTTCACTGGAATAAAGCAGCGTGTGCATTTGATACGGCAGGAGCCATGAGAAAAGCTCCAATTGATTTTCTGCAGGGACCATGCAGTCACATACACATTTCAAAAAATTCAATCAGATAACTTTTAACAAACTGAAACAAATGCACCCATATAAAACACATGTCAGTCCATGCTTTTAATAGATTATCCTATGGTGCCATGGTGCTTCAGAGAACAGAAGACTATAAAGGTAATCACCTGATATATCTCACAAAGAATTTGAAGAAGAAAAAAAAAAACAGAATTGAATTAATTCTGAAAAATAATTATTTCTAAAGGCCTTAATGTCTAGCTCTGTTAATTTGAGATTATTTTCTTTAATAGATTTATCTATTCATTTTTAATTTGAAAGGTAAGCTACAGACAGACAGCTTACCTGTCTGTCTGTCTGTAGACAGACAGACAGACAGGTAAGCTGTCTGCACCAGCTCACTGCACCAGTGAGCTGGTGCAGTGGTTATTGTTTATTTTATGTCTTTGGGTTTAGTCAAAAATGACACTCTGCTACATCTTACCAACCAAAGCTGCAACTACCAAAGTAAACTCGCCCCCAAATCAACTTTTTTTTTTTACAGATAAACTACCCAAATAGATTATCTCTATGTTTTGTGCAAATTTTGACATTTTTGTGCAATTCTTTAGATTCGCCATCATTTGGTCCTAAAAACCCTGTCCTGGCCTTTCCTGTCAAATGGTTCTTAGGCAGTTAAATTTTCCTCAGGTTGCAGCATTGCGGCTTGGTATAACTCCATCACTTTGGGTATAAAAGCACAGCTCTCCCTCCCCACTTCTTTGTCCCTGCCAGGTGGTGAGTCAGGAGTTGTTGTGAGAGTTGTCGTGGTGACTGGCGAGCACTGATCAATAGCTTTACTTAGCTTTACAAATGTGTGATTTATTTGCAACGTAGATACGCAGTAGAATAGGCCTCCTCTGCTCTGACTATTAGCGAAGGTATACTGTTGAACAGATGACTGTGTGAGACTGGCTGCAGTCGTTCTGAGGAAGCAAAAGAAGCTAATAGCGGCTAATGGCTGCTCACTCAGAACTGACATGCTGCCTGCAGCCGAGCTGCAGAAAGTTTTTTGCCATAAAAGTCTCCAACACAGAAAAATTGATGCTAGATTTATCACCAGCTGTTCTGAAAAAAAGTCACTAGAGGAGTCTTAAAATTGTTAAATATAGCAAAAGAGTGGATAAGTTGACAACAGTATTTCTTTCGTCCTGATCACACCCCCACACAACCCCGCTCTCAGCTGTGTCTCTCGACTCCGCTGACTTTGCTGAAAATTTTCAAAATTTGCCAGGGGTGGGTTTATGCTTTCAGAGGGGGGTTATTTACACTTTAAGTGTTTTTTTGGGGGGTTTTTTGTACAGTTTTATGAACCGACTAGTGAGTCAATTGGCTCTCAGGAGGAAGTGTAACATGGACTGGCATAAAGAAGTTTTCTGATGCTTCTCGGACATCACAAGAAACGAGAATGAACTCGGGGGGCGTGGGGGGGAAGCAGCAGAGGAAAAAAATAAAGTTAGAAGGAAATAAAAATAACAGCAAGCAAAAGCAAATGTTAAAGAGATTAAGAGATTGCACATTATTCAAATGGCAGGCCACAGATAATTAAGCAATAATGGAGAGCATTGTGTGGGAGTAAGGCTTCAATCTGGGATGTTGAAGAGCTGCAGGGCAGAATGTGGAGTCACACAAAAGAGTGAAAGCACGAGAGAGAAAATGACAGAAAAAGGAAGGAAACAGGAAAGAAAGGAACATTAAAGATGGAAAACGACTAGATTTAGGAAGAAGAGAACAACAGACAAAGCTATTAGCTTTGAGATGATAATCATATGTTAATGGCCGCTATAGAGAAGCTCATGAGTCATGATAAACACATTAAAAGAGAAAATATATCTGCAAATGCCTGAAAAGTTAACAGAATTGTTTGCCTCACTATCCATCTTTTGACAGAGCCAGGCTTTTCTTGAGCTGAGGGCACATTAGGAAGACAAAAACGTGCACAGGGAACACAGCACATTATGATTTTACAATCACTCTGTGAGTTACAAGGAAGTTTGGAGCACAATAACAGAAGATCTAAGGTTGCTTTGAGACAGAAAATGCATAAACACTATGCCTTAAAAATGAAGTGGCTACAATAAAATAGCTTAAGAACGTTCAAAATAGGAGTTTGCATGACAAATCTGGCACTTTATGAAAAGAATAAGTGATGAAAATGTTTTCCTGTGAGATGGGGAGGTGGGATTGAGAGCTAATCTCACTGGAATACTGCAGCTCTGGATGACAAATTGGTAGATGGGAGTGGTTGCACAGTGTATGTATGGAAAGCTCTCGGTAACACTCAGGTTTCATCTGGATCTTTTTGGAGTCAACAGGTAAAATGTCTGAACTTGTGGATTTACATGTAAAACTTTGGCTGACACATAAGGGATCAGAATATTACCAAAGGATTCTAGTTGTCTGTAATCGTAATGTCCATATGCGAGCGAGTGGTATGTTTTAAAGCTTAAATATGTTTTTTTGTTGTTTTGCTTTTTCCTAGTCTCCATTTTAGAAATTAAGGTAATTGCCATTTTAGCTCACTATCAAATCAAAATAGCAACTACAGAATATTTTATTCCTAATTTACTTTACAGTATACATATTTTTAGGACCGTTGTACTTCTATGAAACATTATAATATCACTCTTTTATTACTGTTTAAAATTATTTTGAAATTTATCCAATCTCTACTGTATGGTTTGGAGCTCTACTGGTTGTCCACATAGCTAAAACTATATTTTTTTTTTTTTTTTTTTTTTTGCTGACCTGTATTATGTACACAATGCCCAATATCAGTTGTATAATGTATCAAACATGCTCACTGAGAAAAACTGTAAGTGAGGCAGCTTAGATGTAATGCTCCAATTTCACTTCCACCGCTGAAACACAGGGTTTCACATATTCCAAGTATGGTAATAACATCTGATTAAGATCAAAGAGCTATAAAACATGAATGAATTTAGCCAAAATGGGAAATGTCAAAATTAAAACAAGTCCAGGACTAACGATAGGTAAATTATGAACTAGTATGGTTACATATTGGAGAAGCAGCAAGTGTATGGAAAACAGCAGGCTGCACTATGAAGTTTATGGCGTGTGCCAGTGTATGTTGATGTATTTCACTCTTTGGCCCCCTCCAAAATCAATAACACCAAAAGGTTACCACTGACTTACCACCAGCTGTTGTCCCAGCTCTGCAATGTTTTATCTCCCTGTGATTAATGATCTAATGTGAAGGAATCCTGGTGGAAGAGACAGGGAGAACATTGGTCTATGGCTCATAGCATCAAAGTTGTAAAAGTGGTGCTTCATTGCTGCAAAGCCCTGGTTTCAATCACCCCTCTGCAGCTTTTGGCATGTTAAGGACGACTGAAAAGGTTTTATCAAACGCTGAGCTCAGCAATTTCAAAGACTAAAGAACTTCCAAGTTTAAAATTTATTACAATAGTAAAGTTTTTTTCACTTGCGTTTCTCATAAGTTGCAGAGCGAAAGTGGTACTAAAACATGCATAAAGTTCAAACATTGTACTGAAGAAGTCAAAGTGAAGCACATTATTCCAGTGGATCTCTTCCTCTACACCGCAATGACATGTGCCACCACTGATTTTTTTAATGGGCTTCTCGGCCCACTTCGCTGTGTCTTCATAAGTTATTTTGATTCATGGAAGAGCATCACTGCTGAACATGCTGTCCTGAAAAATATCCCAACAGGGTCCTACAGTTTATTCGTGGCAACAGCATCTACTTGTAACTTCTTGAACAATGAAACTATCTAATTGACTTAACTGAGCATAACTTCCCTGTTTTTTGGATGTTTATGGATATTTTGTAGGAAGGGTTAGGGTGCAACAGTATAAATAATCTCCGTAAAACAACCCCATCCTATTATTTTACATTATAGTATTTTTGAGAAATACTTAATATATGGTCAAATGCTAAGATTTGTTTTTCCTAACTGATTGCCTACTCGTATGCCCTACTAATATGCCTCCATTGTTGTGTTTTCATTTGCCTACTTCTTAAAGCTGCAGTAGGGAACTAAAAAGTTTAACAAGCACAGCCTATAGGTCCTTCGCTCTTTGTTCTGTGCTACACTAATGTTCTCCCTCCATAACTCCTCCACAGCAGTTTGTAACTGAACTCAAATTGTTAGTTTTCCTGTAACGTTAGGTTATCTCTCCGCCATTAGCACAGCTGCAGCACAATGGCAACCTTGTGCCTGAACGACGGTGTGTTCGGTGCAGAAGCAGGATATGAGCAGCATGACTGGCAGTGCTAAGACCTTCCTCCTGACTGATTAGATGTTTCTAAGTAGCACATTTCTGCATATGGCAATAGGACCACTGAGACGATCCAATGGTGCTTGATTTTTACTTCTTTTTTTTGTCACATATTGCACATTTCATATTCTTTTGTCATGTGATGAACACAGTTTTAACAAATGTAAAAACTATATTTTTGCAAAAAAAAAAAAAAAAAAAAAGAAAAACCTACTGCTGCTGTAATTCGTCAAACCACAAAAAGGAAGAATGAAGAGCTCCTCAGAAGATAGATTAAGCCATCATGATTTTCATTTTCCTAGCAGGAGGAAAAAGTTGCAAAACTTCTGTAGTCTCCAACTGCTGACCACAAAAACACACATGGTCCAGCATCACTGCGTTTTGAAGGATCTTTACTAGATTCATTTCTATATGGAAACCAAACCAACATCAGGAGAGCAAAAAAAGATCAGAAAGAAATGCTCTCACTTTCACACCTCTCCAACTTTCAAAGGTGCTAAACCACTGCTGGCAGATGGTAATAGTTTATGCTGGCTTAGCTTTCTCTCCCTGAGGCATGGCTCTGAGAAGCTCATTGCCCTTAGGCGCAGATCTGTGATCTGCTTTCCATTTCTGCGCTCGAACCCTGAATGCTCTACGTCAGGACTATCGCTCTGCACTGGAATCAGCATTTGACAGGAAATCCAGCATGGTGCTAGGGCTTATTCCTGCTGCTCTCTCCAACCATATGAAAAGCCCATGGAGCAGGATGTGGGAATCCCCTGCAGCACGGCAAGAGGAGGGAGTCTATCCCATCAGGAATCCCGACTGTGTGACATGTCTCGTTTATGTACAGATGTAACCAATAAATGAAAATACAACTGAAGATATTTTCTTTCAAAGGTATAACCAAAACATTTAAACTTTTTATTTAACTATTTATTTTGTTCAATTTTATTTTGATAATTATGAAAACCCACAATTCAGTTTCCCCAAAAATTGTGTCCCATAGCATTGTGCTATGAAATGTTCTTTTTCATGGCACATTCAAAGATAAGACAAAGTATAAAAATTAAAACATGATTAATGATACAAAGCGCAAAAACTAAACGAGACAGATAATTAAAGACAAAATACTTAACAAGACTTGAGCAAAAGTACATGTGAAAATGAGCTACTTTATAAATGAGTCAAGACTCTCAAGACTTCATGAAAACAAAAGAACCGATTTCACCGTGGAGCTGCAAGAAAGGAAAGGGTGATCCCCTCTAATACAATCTCGGGTAAGACTGCTGACTTCACAGTTGTCCAGCAAACATCCACTGATGCTAGCCGTTCACAGAGTTGTATTTAAGCATACAGTAGAGTTGAATAAAAGAAAGGATGCCCACAGCCTGGAGAGGATTGTAAAGCAAAGTCCGTTCAAGAGTTTGTGTTAAATTTACACAGTGTTGACTACAGCTCGACTCGGTGCTTCAAGGGTCTCCACACACACATATCCAGAATATGGGCTACATCTGATACATTAAACTACTCTTGAAGGGAAGTTTTCCCAGTCATTGATAGTTTGAGAACCCATGCGATTGTTACAGGTCCCGAGTGTCAGGACTGCTATAACAGTGATGAGCACAATCTGAAGGTTTCTATTATGCCTTTAGCATCCAGATTGCATTTTCTCTTTATTTGTTAACAAACCTTTTACAGTGTACAGCATTAGTGTTTTACATTTCCATTGTCTTATAAAACTGGTTTACTTTTCCCACAAGTAATAAGTAACTTCACACATTACCTTTTTCACATTTCCATCCTTCACTTAGATGAAGACAACCAAGGCATAGTGTGTCAAACAGGATAAATCAACTGTTTTAGAGCTCTACTGCTTTTAACTGCATATTAACTGGCATAAGCATCAAAATGTACACTGACTTTAACTGAATACCAATCAAAAATTAGAATTACAAGACTTACAAATCAAATACAGAATTTAACTTAGAATTGTTTCAACTTTAACCTCGATGGGCTCTTTGCACGTACGCCACTGAAGTCACATCTGCATGAGCAAAATGCGGCTTTCTTGCTTCTGCTTTGAGTTACCATGACAACTACAAAAGACAAAGTCATATATCAGAAGCAAATAAAGCAATACCATGAACACTGTTGTTTTCCCAAATATAATGGGCTTTTAAGTTTTCATGGATTTCCA
This sequence comes from Poecilia formosa, assembly GCF_000485575.1. Taxonomy (NCBI): domain Eukaryota; kingdom Metazoa; phylum Chordata; class Actinopteri; order Cyprinodontiformes; family Poeciliidae; genus Poecilia; species Poecilia formosa. The sequence continues at coordinate 343,755 of NW_006800226.1, forward strand.
AATTATCTAAAATTAAGAAGATGGTGGCTTGTAAATGCAACCAGGGTTTCCTCGACATCTCAGCAGAGGCTCCATGACACGCTGCATTAATGCAGTTTGGGCAAAAGCAATCCAAGGGCACATGTGTGTGTAAAAGTATATGGATATACTTTTTGGTAGCCTAACATTCTCAGTATTTTTATTCCTTATTGTTTGTTTTCCCTTTGACTGACTGAAAGCCACAATCACCTAAAAGTATGCTTGAATTATATCACTGTTTGTGTTATATAGCATGAGTTTCTTGTTTTTTTTTTTTTTTAAATAAAATGACCAAAATAGCTGTGGTGAAATTCTAACCTACCGAGATGCTGCTACTGCTACTGGTTTTTATTGCACAAATTTAATAAAGTTGTTCTCCAGGTATGTTTAACAACACAAAACTGTCTTCTTTAATGTAAAATGTATTTTGGGGACTTTCATTGTTATTTGTATCATCATTTTAATAAGTACAAGAAATTAGTGCAGAGTCATGTAGGATAGAACAATGAGGACTCGCTACTCAGCAGATTCAACCCCACAAACTGCTTTTTTCATCTCATTTCCCAGAATACAGTTTCCTCCTTTCCTCCACACTTAACATTTTCAGTCAGTCATGACGTTAGTCTTCCCAGATTGAATTCCCCAGTAACTGCTGTGAGCCAAAGCAACAGCAACAACGTCAGTAAAGCAAGCATCTTCAAAAGCAGGAAGAACAGTTTAGCCCTGGAGTGCTGAAGCGAGAAGGGATGCACACTGACGCATGCATAAAGAAACAGTTTATTTAGGTTGTGTAAAATAATATATTTCCACCACAGCTCCTTCACAAGTCATTTCCCTGATCAAAACACAGGAACGTAAACCTTCAGCAGTTTAGATATTTCAAATATATATATATATATATATATATATATATATATATATATATATATATATATATATATATATATATATATATATATATAAAACAAGTTGCACAGTGTCATTAAAATTGTTGTTGGCTCCAGCTGAAGTCACCACCATGTGAATCTCACCCAAACTCTTGGTAAATAGGATAATAACTTACAGATTCTTCTGATTGGGCACCCAAGGTGATTAAAAGGTCAAGCCATCCAGCGTTTAAAAATGTGAGATTAAACCAAAAGACAAAGGCAGACATGATTTATGGTTGCCCTTTCTCTCCGTGCACAACGCAACCTGTACACTCATGTGGACTGTATTGGGAAGCATGGCCTGGGCTAGGCTATTAGCCCAGTCATACGCATCCCCATTCCTTTAACATACAGACAAGATATTACATCATGTCTATGTTCTGGTGCTTTGAGTAGAACTGAATCATATCATTTAACCACGTTTGGTGAAAAGCTGGTTAAATGCGTTTTTAACCAAGTTCTCACATGGATGATGAACAGCTTACTTCACCAGAAATTGTATTCAAGTATGAGATCCATTAATTCAAAATAATCTTACTTAGATAGAAGTAAAAAGCCTGAAGCGGTAAAATCACTCATATTACCAATTAACCGAGTGCTCCATTACACATTTGTGTAGTAGGTCCTTAAGTAAACATATACATTGAAGTCTCAGTTATTGTCTCTTGAAATAATGAAATGAAACCGCAACTAAATCACACAATATATAAAAACAGAGATAAAACAAGATTTCTGCATCTAAGCATATTCATGCTTCTGCCTCCACATTGGCACCGATTCTCATCCACCTGCTGCTTCTTTGTATACAGAAACAGAAGGAATGAGCAATGTTTGAGTCTGCAAGCATCTCAGCTTTCAAATATCTTATCTATGTCATGGGTTAATGTACATACAAAGATGGGGAATTTATTCACAGTGCGCATGACAGTGATGCACACATTGTAGCATTAACTAACAAAAGTGAAAAGTGGTTTGAAGTAATGAAGTTCTAGTTTCAAGGCAGTTATTCATTTGTCATACTCAGGAGCACATATTGAAACAACTGTGAGCGTCACCCGTAGGTGACAAGTTCTAAATGATGCACTTAGTTGTAAAAAAAGAAAAAAAAAAAAAATTCCTACTTTCTGCATGATCCTCATCAGAATGTAAAATATGTGCAAGGATATGTTCTCAAAATCTCTGCATGCTGGAAGTCAGAAGCTTCAAATATTCACTTCCATCAACAAGGCAAACAAGTCACAGTGCCACAGGTAACTAAGCATTGATTGCACAGCAGAAAATGGCACTGAATGTTTTGAGTGATTTACTTTTCTCTGCAAGAAAGTTATTGAGGTGCAACATGCCTTCATCCCTCCTTCCAATTTGGACTTGAGGTTTTTTGATGTAGAGATTTTATTGTTCAGGAGAAATTGTTGTCGCTACATTGATCAGAGATGGCAAAAGGTCTTCTCAGCTAAATCTCTCCGTGGACATGTCATCGCCGATTCTTAATACTCATGTTTGCAATCTGGCCTGATGTGACTTGAGGTCAGCCCACAGATCCGAGCGGGACAGACGCTGTCAGGCGAATGTTCTGCCTGAATCCCAAACAGGAACATCAGAACGAGGACTCTGCGGAGGAGATGAGAGGAGCAAAGGAAAGAACAAAAAGAGGGCTTCAACAGTGAGGCTGGTGGCAGGGAGATGGAGACACACTCATAAGGACAGATACACAGAGAGATGCTGAGAGAGCCTAGTCAAAACACACAGAGAGAAAATGGGGCCTAGAAGGGTGGGGCACAGAGACTCAGATCTATTTTTAATGTCTCTGGCTGTGGATCAGCAAAAGGAATGTATAATTACAGACGCATGAATAATGCAAGTAGGATTCTTTTAATTAGCCACACCAGGCCCCAATGCAGAAGCTGAAGATGGGACAAACATGTGCGCAAACACATGAACTGAAAGTACAGCACAAAACTTGGAACACATACTTGAACATGCCAGAATGTGACGAGTTAACCACAATTATTATTATTATTATTATTATTATTATTATCATTATCATAAAACGATTCATTACAAGTTTGTATGGCAATGGCACTTTCTGATGGTACGTGTTTGCTAAACATGAAGCAACACATTCCTCCTGGGAGACGGAAGTCAAATGAAATGCCTTGGCGAGAACTTTGACAGGCTTTAGAAGGAGCACCAGACACTCCTCAAAGAGCTGCATGCTGCCTGCCTGCCTGTCATGTGTTAGGTAACCCACAGCATCAGCATATAAATTATTAAACACCTGACTGGGTAATATTGTAAACCCACGCTCTAACCACAGAAAGCAATGCATGAGTAGCACATAATGTGCAGATAAATGTGCACTTTCGGGTGTTTTTATTTTACACACTGACACAAGCAAACAGAACACACAAATGCTGTGCAAGCGGACCAACTCTGTGGGCCAGAAAAAAAAGAAAGAAAAAAAAAAGAGAGGAGCAATTAATCAAGCCTTCCTCATCTATGATTTGATCAAGAGTTATTTCATTAATTAACAGCTTTTGGTTGTCTGTGCAACATCTTCATTATAAGCCCCAGATCAAGCCGGAAAAGACTTCAGTGAGATGAGTTTTAATCAGCCTGCCTTGATAACTCATCAGAAAGCAGATTGAAATGGACGGTCAAAGTCCAACCAGGAAATACACAAGTAAATTTATTTGCCCACTTCAAGAGAAATCAGGAAGCTGGATCCAAGTTGGAACAGCGGATCAAGACAATGGCAGGATGTTATTTGGCTCTTATCAAGCAACTCAAATTTTCTCTTCTTCAGCGCCTTAATTTGCAAGCTAATCCATGGCTGGCAGAGCTAGGCTTGCGTATGGAAGAGGATGTTGGCTGTAATTCAACGTGTCACTGCATCTTCATTTGTTGATTGAAGTTTAATTGCCAGAGAGGGAGCAGTCTACCCGCTTTGGGGGCAGAGAAGGAGGTTAGGGCACACACATAGACATATGGCAATTTTCCACAGTGGAGAGTGGGCCGATCAAACAAAATCTCAATTCCTTCCAGTATAGAATGGTGCTAAATTGACCTTTGTTCAATGTGTAGGGAAGACACTGGGTATGGCAGTAGAAAAAAAAAAAAAAAACTTTCCAAGGGGAACAAAAACCGGTTAGCAAATGGTTTCTTGTACCAATGCAGGGAAAGCAATATTACTGTAGTGGGCTTGTCGGGGCAGCGCCCTGCTGTGCAGCAATATTACACACATTTTAGCCATCTACAACTCAACAGGTTAAGGAATACTTGCAAGCAATCTATCTGTGTTCTTCATTCTCTTTTAAAAGGTCTTTGTTGTGCAGTTGAAGTCCTCCACAAGCATAGAACAAAAACCATTCAGTATAAAAGTTCAAGCTACTATTGTTGTGCAGTTTACCTTTAAAGCTGCTTACTCAAATTGCATAGAGTGGGTTAAAGACTCATTGCTGCAAATGTTAAGTTAGTAGACCGTATTGAGATCTGACAATAATCTTTGATAAAGCATTTCTCTAATTCGTTCAACACATAAAAAGCAGCTAATGATCCTGAATCACTTAGTATTCATACCTACGGACCACGTTAATGTGTACACCTGTTTAATTGCCTATTAATGTAAATAGCAACTCAGGCAGTTACATAATAGCAACACAATACATTTGGGTATCTAGATGTGATAAAGAAGAGTAAGGAGTCACAATCCTGCCAAAAACCAGAGGAGCTTATTAAGCATTCACAGCAGCGCATGTATGAATCAAATAAGCACCCGGCTTTGATTGTAGCCACGTTCCCATTCATTTGTGGGCACACAGAGCGGTAAAACATGCCCTGCACACAGCATTTAAATAACACCCACCCCTCTTTAGTGAGCGTTTGTCAGCTGGGGTTGGTAACTCTTCTGATTGGCTGGATTTTCAGCTAAAAAACAAGTGACACACAGCAAGGCCTAATAGGAGAAGAATGTAATGTGAATTCAAAGCGTAAAAGAAGAATAAGGTGAAGAAAAGGAGTTTTCTGATCATTCCCCCTACATTTCCAGACCTTCTCATTTGTGTTTATCCTTTTCCACCTTCTCCTCCTCTTCTTCTATTAAACCAAATTCCATTATGGCCGTCACTGGTTTTGAGCTGAAACTCCAGCCAATAAGATCAATCACAGGAGTTACCACCCTTAACAGAGAAATACACCCACCAGATACAGAGAGGAGTGCATTTTTCTGGTGAGAGCGTTAAAAACTGCTGATACTACTGCAGCAGGCACTAGGCTGCTTTTATGGGCCCACGAAAAAAGACGGAAATGCGATCAGAGCCATGCTCTCTCAGTTAATATATGCTCTGTTGTGATTACTTAATAAGCTCCTTGAGTTTTCGGCAGAAATGTGATGCCATAGGCGACTTGCTGAAGTTCAGAGCATCAAAGTGGGGAGAAGGGATTTCAGTGATTTTGAATGTAGTATTGTTGTTGATGCCAAAGGGGTTGGTCCAAGTATTTCAGAAAGGGCTGATCTACAGAGATTATCATGTAAACTAGCCCTTGGGTTTACAGATAATTGTCTGAAGGGTAGGGGGAAAAAATCTGGTTAGCAGCAATAGTGTGGATGAAAATGCCTCGATGTCAGAGGCCAGAAGAAAAAAAATCGGTTTCAAATAAAAAAGAAAGAGTTGTTCAGATTAACACTCGACAAAACCAATATATTCAGAATACTATCTCTAACCAGATGAGCTACAGATGTAGAAGACTGCACAGGATGCCACTTGTGTCTAACCAAAACCGGTAATTGAGGTTGCAGCTTGCATGTGCTCACCAAATTATGATGATAAAAGATCAGGAAAGTGTGACTTAGTTTGACGAAAAATCAATCCAGATTTAGGTGCTATTCATACTGCTTGTTGATAATTGGTACCTTTGTTATTTCTTTTTATTTATTTATTTTTTTTTATTCTAGCAAGAATAGACAAAAAAAATCTAACTGGAACCACCGTAGAGGATTTCCAGCAACAATCCTTCTTGTTCATAAGAGCCTGGTAGATCAGACCAATGCAGGTCCCAGGAGGAGGGATATATGACAACGGAAAAAGTGGAGAGAGTGCACTGTGTAGAAGAGCTGAATATACAACGAAGTGTGGATGGTGGGAGTAAAGCACTGGTAATCACCCCGGCAGCCACCGGTGATGATGTTGACACCACTGTCAGGGTGGAGGATAAATTGAGCCACTCTTCTGGCTAAATCAATGCCTCAGCAGCAACTAGCTCATTGTTCAGAGCAACGTCTGCATCTCAGCTGTATGTCAGGGGAATATATATTCTCTTCCAAAGGCAGAATCCCTCTGTCCATTTTAACCTTTCCAACTTTAAGGTGATGTTTAACTTGGTCCACTTACCCTTTACTGTGGGACCAGTCAATTGGTTATTTTCCTTTCCCTCCTGTGTTTGAGACTTCTTTTTTAACCAAGACCTCTTAATACAAACGAACCACGATAAAGAATGACTCTTTTATTACATCATGAATTTCTAACACAAGTTTCTGTGTAAATAACAGGCATGATACAAGAAAATATCAACCACTAAAATAATTCTTGGTGAAGCAGCCAAAGCAGGAAATGGACCTGGTTGGGAAAAAAAAAAAACCCCACAGCATATGTAATTGTTCATGATTCTGCATAGTTTTATGCATACGTGAGCGTGCATGGACAAGAGCACACACATGTGTAGTGGAGTGTAACATCTCACTGTTGACTAAAAATGAAAGCAATTCTGGCCACAATCCAATGCTAAGATTGCTTACTTTCTCAGAGACTGGGTTTACGTCACAGGAGCTTGGAACATTGCCTTGTACAAAATGTGTAGCTGCATAGAGAAAAAACACACTCACACACACACACACACACACACACACACAGACACACGCCGAGAACGGCCAAATGAAAGCAAACGCAGCAGAATATCAGAGCCATTCACCGAGGGTCCATTTCACCTGGCCTTTCACTGAACAAAAAAAAGTGATCTGAGAGTGAGATGTCTTCACAAAGCCGAGGGGAAAACTCTGCCAAGCTGGCAAGTGAAACAAGATAAAACTGGAAGAGGAAAAAAGGAGGAAGATGGGGAAGTATGTTGGCGGAGCAGGAAAAGTAAATTGAAAACACAGAATTGAAGGCAGAAAAGGGAAGAACATTTTAGTAGACATCACAGCATCGGGTCTATGCATTTCCAACGCAAATGCAGGCACATTAGTCCGACACCTTCAGGGAGCTTTTGCTCTGAAGGCAGCCTGAGCCGCATAAAGGGCCGTCTGAGATGAAACATGTAGAGATCCAGAGGTATGTGCAAACGCACAAATGCAACACAAGACATTAACATCCCTTTTATAGATGATCACATTATCTTCTCCCCTTAAAACAGTTTTCAAAGATACCAATAGAAAAAATAATTTAATCTCTAAACCTTTCTGATCTTTTTAAATTTGATGAGTTAAATGAAGGGCTCATTTTTATTCTGTTAACCACAAAGGCAGGTGAGTTTCAGTAGTTTGGATGAATTAATCTCCTAGACCAGTGATACAATTCAATAGATGATAATCATCATTACTTTGCATTCAGATGAATGCTGCCTTGATACTTGTAATTTTATGGAATTAGATAAGATAAATTAATACATCTGCAATGTCATATTTTTTTTAAAAAGAAAGAAATCCATTTACATGGAGACCAGAAAGGTCCAGTATTCTGAGTTAAATGTTGCATAAAAAGTAAAATAGATATACCACTACACACACCATTTGAATTATATTTTCTGGACAGTTGATCCTAAAACTTTATGATTTGGATATTAACAGTTGAAATAAACCAAACTTAATTTTCCAAGAAAATAAACCCATACCAATGGTTGTGGACAAAAATGGGTATTTAATGGTTTGAGAAAGTTTTGCCTCTGCAGGAACTGGGCAGTTCACCATAAGAGAATGCTCCATAAATTCTACAGTCTATTAGAGGCTGAGTTGAGGGAAATGTGACAACCTCTGCAAAACACATCAAAGCTGAACGTGACCCTGCAAGATGACAACAACAGAGCACAAGTAAACCATCAAGAACCTGTAGAGCTTTATGTAGAAAATCCTGGGCAGAGACAATGCAGAGATCTTGACCTCTTTGGGATGGTGTGAGGGGAATGGAAATGGGCTGGCCATACAAGGAACCCATCAGACAAAAATGAGAAGTGTGCAAAACTTTCCTCATACAAGTTGCAGAGACCAGTCAATGGTCCCAAGACAGTATTTCAGCAAAAGAGGATCATCTTAGCTATTAACGTGTCAGCCAGAAAATCATTTCTTTCACTGAATGTGTAAAACCAAAATTTGTTTTGTACAAATTCATTTCAGAACGTTTGATGACAAATACACAAAATAAAAATGGCAATTCTGAAGTAACTACAACATTAAAACACTGAAGTCGACATTGTTTTCATCATTAGCCGCTTGCCGCTTTCAAAATGTCAGCACCCATCACTTAATGTCTGAATGCAGCCACTGTTAGACAATAGCAGCTGTGAACTTTTGGAGACCTCTGGTTCTGCTCATCTCAAAGACTATCAGTGGGTAAAATACTGCAGTCATTAAAATGATAATGATACAGTCGGTGAGACTGAAGACATATTGATCAGGCCCAACACCTCTCACATCCCTGCTGCCTCACACCGATACACGGCCATCTAATGAGGAGGACTCTATAGCTGTATTTGCCTGCCTCTGCTTTATACATACAGCATGATCTGTGTCTGTGTCTGAAGTCGATACGAGAGTTCTTTACTGCTGCACAAAGGGATGCAATTATCACTTACTTCAAGCGCGGGCAATTTGTGATCAAATTGCAGACAAAGCCAACATTGTACTTTCAGTTGAGAGGAGCAGAAAATAACACATTTGTACTGAAGATGTTGATGCTTATATATATATATAACACAAACGCTCATGAAGCTGTCACGGTAGCACTGAACACATGGGATGCAGTCGTGAGATACATAAGTTCATGCTGTACAACACTGGACAGAAATGACAATCCTCCCATAACTTCTATGACATATTGTTGTGACACATTAAACTTCAAGGTAGACATCTATGAGAGACCATCAACATCAAATACCCAACGACAGTTACACAGAGAGAAATGGATATGACTCAATACACTCACAATATATTCATCCATCAAGGACAAAATGTTTTCTGCTTGAAGCTTCCACCTTGGTGGATAAATTAAGGTACCACTGAACCAACCAAAAATATTCATACCCCTTGAACTGTTTGACTTTAAAATGTTTTTTGCACTTCTACCCAACCCAACAAAATCAGTTATGATCACATTTGATCAAATTTCTTCTAGATTTTTACTATGTTCCCCTGCATGACTTGTGGCAAATTCTAAATTGGACTGTTGTCTGCTGTGATTTGCTACTTTCACAGAAAGATTAGATACAAAATAAGACTAACAGCTGTCCTGTCAACAGACCTGAGCTTTTCCCTTGAGCTTTTCTTCCACCTGAGCTTTGAATTCTTACAGCTCCTCCAGAGTTACCATAGTCCTCTTGGCTGTTTTTCTAATTAATTCTATACTTTCTCGGCTCACTTTAGGCAAGCAGCCTGTGAATAATGATAAACAAACAATAATGATAGACATCTGAGGTCTCCATAGAACAGATGTATGCATACAGAGATTGAGTCACCAACTGTATTTCTGTGACTTCTTATGGTAACTAGAGGCACTGGATGCAACTGGAAAGCATTCATCTTCTTCCTCCCACTTTTGCAATCACTTTAATAACTTTGTGTTGGTTTATTACATAAAACCACAATAAAATCCATTCACATTTTTGACTGTAATGTGAAATAATTTTGTTCATGAGAAGTGAAAATTTGCAAGGCATGCAAGAGTGGTCTGGGATGTTTGAGTTCAAGTTGATACGTCTTGATGGATCAGAAAGATGGTTGCTATGGCAAACAGGAGTAGTAGTAGTAGAGACATTGAAGTGCAGTGCACCTCTGAGAAGAAGTATTTGGGGAGAAAGCATTTATGTGTAAGAAGGTCACTAGTGTTTACTTGAGAGCATACCCTGAAGTTTACATTAATGCTAAGATGACATCAGTTCTGCTGCTTCATATTTTGTAAATCCCTGGCCTTTGCAGGGATACAGTAAGGGATACAGACGCTGGAGCCTAAAATTTTAACTCTGCATGTGTGGAGCTCAGGTCAAACCCACACATGGAGACAAAAAAAAACAAAACAAAAAAAACCAAAACCCTCTCCCCAGAGCTGATGACGCAAATAGACTGATAACAATGAGTCGGTGCAGTATTCCAGTGCAGACAGGAACAATAGGAGATTGAGGAAAAAAGATGGAACACAAACAGATTACGAAGAAAAGGGTATACATTATCATAAAAAGACAGCAGCATCTGCAGGTGCAATAAAAATTGTCATTCAAAAATCTACAAACCAGCATTGGTCATATGGAAATGTGAGACTATAGCTGACCTACAGGGCATACCATCTATGCGTTCAGTCTTAATCAACCAGACAAACACCAGACAGGAAAAAAGCAGTAGATGGGGTGAGATAGGGTGATGGTATTAATACCTACTCCAGCCAGACGGGGGCTCCTTATCACATGCATAGTGCCTCTTGGGACTCTCCACAATTTTTCCCCCTCTTATTTTATTCCGATTCTCTTCAAATCTGCAAGGAGCATTCTATATTTGAGTCTTGTACATTTTCCTATTTGTTGCTTCTCAATTTTACTTTCCCTTTTCTCTTATTTGGATCCTTCTATGTCAACTTCACAACCAGTCTGTCTTCCTTCCTCTGAGATTCTCTCTTTTTGCAGGCACTGCAATCTTGTCCAGACACAGTTTTACTGCAGATGTGCACAGAAATATCACCAATAAAAACAGTCAGAGAGAGCAGAAATCTCACTCTAGTGGCATGGATGACCAAAAAACTAAAGCAGGACTTGGAAAACAGATTTTTTTAAAAAGATTTTTAACACAGTTAGGTAGTAGGCAATATTTAGATAACAGATTATTCGGAAAATATCCGATTCAAAGAGTCAGGAATCTTCAAGAGAAGATGGCATCCTTGCTGCTGAATGATGCAGAAGGCTGCAACAGAGAAAGTAGACAAGGAAAAAGGAGGCAAGGACACAGACTAAAGAAGTCAAATGAAGCTTGGATGAAGAAAATTGTTGAATATGGAGGACACATTAGACAGAGGTGATGGTTACATGCGATGGTGCTCCAGTTGCTTAAAGAACAGCACTGTCGCGGGAAAGCCAACACCTCTCTGCTCTTGTAATGTCAGGGATTTCACATAACATCACCTCACTTCAGAGCACAAGCACATGTACACATGTTGAGACGTACAAATGGCCGCTACCGCCCTCAACAACACGGAGGGAAGAACAAGAAAGAAAAAACACTAATGGAGATGCACATATACTTAGAACAAATGACAAGTGATTTTACAGTTTAACTGTGTTCTGTTTATAAAAAAAATCCAAATATCATAGCGGGCTCATTGGAAGCCTTGCTGGAAGCCGATGACAGTTTGCCGAACAGCACCTTGTCATTACACAAACTTGTTAAAGCATCAAGCACATGTTTAACACATTTAGAAAAGTAATTACTTAAAAACGTACCGAAAGTTCTCCTTTTTATTACCGACACAGCGTGTTGCTGTTCCAATTATACCATGCTATTTCAGGTCTGCGAGACAGAAGACGGAAGCCTTTTGCTCTACTTTGCTTAAATCAGTCTGTTTTTTGTGCCTGGCGCTTGCTGTTTTGTGAGTAATGGCTGAATAAATAACAGTGGGACATTGCTGTTGAATCTCTGAGCTTGCAGTGGATGCAGACAAAGAGCAACCAGCATGCCATCTGAAAGCACACAGTTTGATGTTGCCAGGGGACTTTGTTGGGTCAGTAAATAAGCAAATCTTCTCAAGTCCACAACCTCCAATCAATGTTAAGAAACAATTGATTGGAGGTTTATTGCTCTGAAATGTATGTTTATGTAATGGAAATATTTAAGCATAAAGGAAAACAATAGTTACTTAAATTGGTCTGAAAACAATAATCTCCATCGATTCTATTCTTTTTTTTCTTTTATCAGAATAGAGGTTTTCTGCCTGGTGGGAAGTTGGAATCTAAAACAACAACTTTCAGATTACAAGACGACTAATCTTCCCATCAAGCCCAAGCTGCCTCTATTTAAGGCATGTATATTAAAAATAATAATAATAAAAGGACGCAGCTCTTGCATTCTTCCAAAGAATGCAAGAGGTGCAATTTATACTATTTATTTATAAAACTGAAACATAATTTAAGGCTGAGTAGTTACGTTAGATAAATAATCATATCTGACTGTGGATCACCTGGTTGGTGAGTAAAAACAGTAAATAAATTATATGAAGTGCTGTGGTTTCATTATTAAAAGGCAAGCAGGGAAGTGTCAGAGAAGAGAAAAACCAGCATGTGGAAATACTGAGGAATATACAGAATAAACGATGTTCAAGTGACATTTTTTTTTTCCTCTAATGTATGACTAAGCAGATGACTGCAGACAACACCGCGATTAAAACAAAAGTATATGGGCTATGCCTAGAGTGGGTTTACTCTTTATTACATCCATGCCAATCATTACACGTTGCTGTAAGCAGCTGGAGCCCTCATCTCCTCTCAATATGTTCCCGTCACCCAGCTGGATCTTAGCTCTGACAGTCCTTCATTCTCTACAAAGCATCCGCCTTCCCAACAAACACAACCATGCATTCACACACACTAACTGTGAGGGGGAAAAAAATTGTTTACCAGGCTAGAGAATCCCGAACGGAATCACATTTTCCCTTTCAAAGGTTGTTTGAAGTTCCCACACAGATGTTGATGCCGTCCTCTTATTTATTTATTTTTTAATGTAAGAGTTTCCCTTCGCGTTTTTTGCCACCTTGCCTAGGCGCAGTCTGACACACTTACTTCAACAGCCCACCCCCCCATCCTTCCGCCAGCCCTCCGCTCTGTCCTGGTGATCATAGGGATAAAGTTTTATCTGGATGAACAGAAAACTTTGTAAAAGTTTTGTTGTGGCAGTCTCAGACTCGTGGAACGGAGGGAATCAGTTGTTGAACTTGAGAGACAGATGTTTCATTAGCTGCCACACGTCTGAGTATGTGTGCACATACACACAGAGACTACGTTTTACAGTTAAACTTTTTAACATGCTATGACAGGTGACAAAAAAAAACTACACACTGATCCAAAAAAGTATAGTTTCAAACAAATCAAAGTTTTTTGTTTTTTTTGTTTTTTTTTTGGGGGGGGGGCTTGTAGAAAGTGGAGTAGAGGTCTCATAATCAGGGAGGAAGAGCAACTTTGTGTTAAGTTTTCAATGAAGATTACTTCACTTCCTGAATGTCCTCTTGTGGATCATGGATCCTTTTTCACATGGTGAAACATCAGAATTTCACTAGAAGTGCTGCCCTGCTTTAGCAAAGTGAGGGTTCTGAGTAATCCATAGCTTCTGAGTACATAGTACAGGACTACTGACTTCACTGTTGTCCAGTAGATGGCTACAAGAAGGTCCTTGTTCAAGAGCGCAGTATGCAGGAATATTACTGGAAAGTAAAGTGAAAAACAAAGGTGAATAAGAAACAGAAAAAAACACATATTTGAGAGAACTAGTTGTATATTAAAGAGTGTTAAATTTTTTTTAGTCTTATAAAAAAATCTAAATCACCTAATCATCAAAATCAACAGAAATTATGTCACTATGTGTAAGGGCCAGTCTTCAAGCTAAATTCTCTACACGGTCATGCTAAGCAGCATTTTAATTAAATGCATTCGCCAATTCCTTTAAACATTTTTTTTTTTTTTTCCACACAAGCAACATTGGTTTTTACAAGTCAGACTTAAGTGTAGTGACAGCAATGGTGTCAGAAGGTTTACAACCAGCACAACCATCAGCCTCTCGAGCTGTCATGCTTTGGAACGCAGCGCGGCGTCGGGGCACTCTGAGGTTAACGGTGTGGTGTCACACCGTTAAATTCAATCGGCCTTTTATTGCCTTTTTTCTTATCTGTCCCCAAGGGCAGACCAGACCAAGGCTATGAGAGATCTCTGAAGAAGAGAGACCGAATCATGTCCCAGACTGCGCTTGCACGTAAAATGTGGCTGGCAGATTAGTGTTGATATATATTTTTGCTGATGGACTTAAGTCTTGCATACCTACACTTTTCTTTTTTTTTTCTTTTTTTTTACTGGCCATACAGCCTGAATAGGAATACATGTTTTTTTTATTTAGTTTTTTTTTTTGTTTGTTTTTTAAAGCACATGTTTAGGTAGTGGGGAAGGACATCACTTTCCCCAAACACAGGATTAGTTTGAGTGTAGACGACGTCTAACTGACGTCAACTGCAATGCTACAGGCAATGAGAAGAGGGCAGGAATATACAAAAAAAAACAAAAAAAAAACACTTAAACTGAAAGAAAATGAAAAAAAGAAATGTGAAGACGAGGGATGGAAGGTGTGGAATTAAAAAGACATGCACATTTTGTGCAGAAGTGGATAAACTGTGTTCATGTTTAAAAGGTATATTTCTCTGTGCGTGTAATCTGAAACAGGTCTGGTATCTTTAGAGATTAATCCAACTCCAGCTTTAGACGTCACTCTCTAATCCATCAGAGTTAAAACAAGCTGCTCTCTGTAACCGGCTCTTGACCACAGCCAACTGCAAACTCTATTTGTAAAAAACACCATATGTACAGCGAGAATAGATTTGGGAATACTACAAATCGTAGACAAACCAGTCACTATTCACAGTTTGGTTTGTTGAAAAACTCTGACTTGTTAACGTAAAATAATCCTTTTTAACCGCACAGATTTTAGTCTTACGTTTAGATTTACACTCAAAAAGGCTGCTGCGTGATGAAGTGGACAGCCCAAGAGCGAGGTGAAAAAGACATGGAGAGCAACAACAAAAGAGGAGATGAAGAAGTGTGTGTGAGGCCAGGGATGCCCTGCAGGATATTATCAGAGGGCACGCACAATAAAACATCATCGCACCTGACCCACATGAACACAACCATCTCCCCAATGTGCACCGTGCGCGTAGAGCACAAAACCAGCCCAATGCACCTGATCCACACGAATACAAGCCACATGTGCACACCGTACACACCACACAGGAACATAAATGTTGTATCGCACACCTGACGTTAAGTTTCCGACCCACACAAATACGGTATGCATGGCATACCAAGACACTCCGTCTGACCGACACAAGGCCCAATGCGTGCACACTTTCATACCTACATAGGGTATTTGTTACAAATTTCTTTGAATAACGGAGGCAAACAAAGCATATACCTATCTGAAGTAAACTCTTCTGCCGCCACGGGTCCTATGGCTGTGACATCCAGAAGCAGGTGGAGTTGAGATATTTTCTCCATTTCTACTTTGTTTTGAAAAAAAGATTTCAATGAGATTTAACTGCTTTAAAAAGTCAGTTTACTCATTTTTAATTGGCTTCACTACACAGTCACATTTAGTTTACAGAAAAAGCACCAGGTCTCAAATGAACAAACGTAAACAAAGCATTTAATTTTTTGTTTAGGATGCATGAATGCCCCCAATCTATAGATGCAAACGTTTTGACTCAAAAGCCTATTTTAACAGGAAAAATAATAAAATGTCAAATATTTTATTAATTAATAAAAATAAAAAAAAGAGGAAAACCTCAAGGTACGGACAATGTGGACATCTGCAGCTTATAGACAAGAGTAATTTTTTGGGGGGCGTCAAAGTTGGCTTATATTCAGGTGCGTTCAATAGTCTGGAAAAAAGATCCCAAATAAGATCTGAATATTTAAAATCATAAATCTGTTAATAAATCAATTCTCTATATACATTTCTTATAATCACCCTACAGTTTTTCTGAACAATCTTTTTCAACCACAGTTAAATATCCCTTCTCAAGTCTTTTTTTTTTTTTTAATTTGACCCTTTTTCTTTTCTGTAGCCATCTCCCCCTGACCAGCGTCTTCTGTTTTTCTTTGTCCTCTCTCCTCCAATTACCTTCAACCACCTCACCTCACTCCGACCATCCCATCGCCCTGCTGCCCCCGAGCTGTGTTGCGTGCTGCGCCGTGTTGTCATGAGGTGAGGTCAGCGGCTGGCATTTGTCGAGCGCATACAATCAGACATGCTGTTCTCTCTGACCTGACCAGACCTTCTCACATGTACATAACTCCTCTTAGGAGAACTGGCAAAGAAAACATTAAAAAAGCAGGACCTAGACAAGAAAAAAACACCCCAAAATTATTTTATTTTGTCCCCAATAAAGCTTATGGACATTTAAGCAGATTGTCTAATGAAACTTTTCAACCTAACTTGTGGGATTTCTCTCTCCTAGGGACGGGCAATATAGAATTATCACAGTATCTTGTATTATTTATTCCAAAAACGACAATGAATAAAGAATGAATCATTTTTGGCTAAAAATCAACACCCTCAGAGCCACACAAACAAATGCTGCTCTGACAATAAAATTTAAATAACCTTCTATAAACCGGACTCATTAAGTAAAGTAATTGGACTGCTACAGAGCATCCAATTTGAAACAATTTGATATTGATGGGATGCTTTTATCAAACCAACAATAGAATAAAGTCAGTTTTTGAGGTTGAAAACAACGTCAACATTAGTGATGTCGATCAAGACAAATCACAATATCAGTGATATAACTGCCCGTCTCTAATTCTGCCACAGTAACATGCTGAACAAGGAGAACGGCAGCAAAAAATCAATAAATACAATTTTCAAATTTGCTTTTACTCCCAGCAAACAGTAGAATAAAGTAACTGTGCAAAGAATGGTCTCAACAGATGTGTAGTGATAGCCAAGTACCAAAAGGAGTTGTGTGTGTGGGTATGTGCAAGCATGTGTGTGTGTGTGTCCAGCACTGCTGCTGGGACACCTGAGGTGAAGCACCTGATCTGAATCATGAGTGTCTGATTGGCTTGAGAACGGGGCTCAGGTGCATCTCACTGAACTGAGAAGAATACCACTGGGAACTGGGATTCCCTGCTCAGCTAAACACACACACACACGCACGCGTACACGCACACACGACACGCACTCAGACTAGTGACTTAAAGGCAAAAGCAGGAGCAGACGACGGCTATGTATAAATCAATTCCAGACAATATATACACACCAGAGCAAAAAGCTACACACTGTGACTTTTCTTTAGCTGTTTCACCAGGTAGCACAGACGAACACACACATACAGAACATAAAGTGGATGTACTGCAAAACTATTCTAGTTCAGAATAAAACAGGTTTATTCCAAAAAGCCAAATTCTGTATATGTCAATACAGCATTGTGTCAAACAATGACATATTGACAAATTTTATGACGTGCATTAACTGTATACATTTCTTAACATCTGGCTTAAGACTCAGAAAATTAAGGAAGTTTACCAAGCCAATGTACAAACTGCATAATCTTGTCATAGCAACAATTAGAACAAACCAATAAGCTTTGAGAAGGAAATATAAATGAATGAATTATGGAACTAAATGTCTCCATGTAAAGGCTTGTGAAGGAAATTACTGCTGAAAAGCAAAAAAAGAAAAGAAAAAAAAACACAGTGATGTAACAAGTCTCAGTCATGCCTTAACTCCCAAAGAAGAAAGTGAAATGTATTTCCCAGAAGAGATATAGCCCACTGCTGGCAATTCCCTTATTTATAATTTTTTTTTCTCTATTCTTACATCAGTTCCCACATCTCACCTCTAAGGTACATCAAAACAGCCCAAATAACCCAGAGCCAAATGTAGGAAAGGTAAAGACTGAAACCTTCATTTCCAAACAGCATGCAGAAACGCAGAGTCAACAGCTTTGTACCTGCAAACCTTTAAAAATGTTAGAATATTCAGCAGACTGATTATTTTTCTAAATGTGTAAAATTGCTGACTGCTATTGATATTTATGTACTTTTTGGATGGGGAGTTGAAGGTGGTTTCTAACATTTATTTCCTCAATATTACTTTCAGACTGTCCATCTTCAGACCGCTGTGTGTTTTACACAACATGGTAAATGGCCTGTACTTCCAAAGCGCTTTATCAAGTCCAGAGGACCCCAAAGCGCTTCACACTCCACGCGCAGTCATTCACTCATTCACACCCCGATGGTGGCAGGCTGCAGGAGCTTCTTAAGACACCGGCCAATTTTAAGGTATCAAATTTTTTTTAAGTCACATTTGATATACAGAGCATTTTTACCAAAGGCAACAATTACTTGATTGTACTATGAAATGGCCCTGTGTCTTCAAAGTACATAACACTGCTCCTTTCAGCTTAAGGTGCAGTGTTTTTTGATTACTGTTTTTTTTTCTTCTTCTTTTTCAAAGTTGGCATAGTTTAGAAAAAGACAGCATTTATCTTATGCATATTTATGGATTGGATACAAGTATCATTTTATAGCAAGATTAAAACATTGCAGATTTTCAAAACTGCTGAAAATTTTTCATCTTACCATGTCAACAGTTAAAATGGCTGCCTGAGAAACAGGCCCCCACTCTTTTCCACTGCTTGCAAGTAAAAAAGGCCGACAGTTTGGCAACATTTGTGTAAGCTAAAGAAGTGCCACCTCTCCCTCTTATGGATGCAACAGTTTTAAACCAGCAGCTGGAGAGCTAATATGGCAGCTCTATTAAACAATTGACTACAGGCTCTACCAGTGCAGATAGCCTTACTAACCGATTAATACAAGCCCGGTAAATGCTTTACTCTCCAATGTCCACAACTTTTAGATGCATCTCTGGTCTAACCCTTGAATAATTTCCTCCGTATGCAGTCAAGTTCTCTGAAGTGATACTAATGATCCAGTTATTTATGTATTTAAGTAGACAGATTTAAAGTTGCAGGACACCGGCCCTGGAGGATCGGAGTTTGACATCTATTAAAAAGAGGGAAGATTAAACGGTAAAATATTCTACATAATATGGACCTGAAAGCTACTAATACATTCAGTAAGATTTTATTCTGTGTTTTGACTGTGTATCAAAAATAAAAATAACTATATGTAAAAATAAGAATCAATAGTATTTTGTTATCAGCAACAGTAACTCTTGCTTTTCTGACTAAAATAAAAGCAATATGGCATTGCTATACATCTTAGATTTAGTCATTTGTTTTTATTAAAATATTGTTATGAAGTTAGTTCTGAGTTTCCCCTCTTGTATAACTGCTGATTTAGCTGCAGGCACAATTTCATATGAACCAACATCTCATGCAGAAAAAACATCTATGATGACTATTGGTACGTGTGAGTGACTGATGCTGGAGTCAGAGTCATTAAGTCAGTCACTGCACTTTAGAAATCTTTCACTGGCTTTGAGTTTTTAACATTACTGACACAAAGTCAAACATTTTTGACTAAAGTAAAAACAGCAAAACTTAATGCACTTACATTTGATCTTCGTTTATGTTATGAACCAATTCTTGCATAGGAAAGAATCAACAGCATAGGAAGACAAAATGCAGATTTGTGTCTAAACTACAAACAATTCAATGTGCAACTCTCTTTTACCCAAGACTATTTCCTTTCACCATGGGAACTATTTCTGAAAATAGACTCTGTCGTTGAAACCACAGAGTCTTAGTATCTCTGGTGCCTAGTTTTTGTTTTGTTTTGTTTTTTTAATCCCATTTTTATATGGATTAAACTCTTTATTTTAACTTTATCTTTTATTCCCATTTCCTACCTCCCTTCATTCTAAATCACATTCAAACCAACCACCTCCCATCCTGCCTGTTTATGCCTGCCTCTCATTTATGTTTTATTTCATGCCTTGCCAAATTTAAAAACTGTGCAAGATTGTATTTCATGGATAACTTGGAAACCAAATTTGTAAACCCACTAGATTCGTCAAATTCAGGCACCGTGTAATGCTCCCCCTGCTAAGAATCAGGGTTAATGCTTGATGGCCCGAACGCTGAACTGATTGGTACAGGCAGCATTATCTTCACTGTTTACACTGCGACTTCACGCTCTGCACTTTTCTTCTCATAGATGAGCTTTTCTTGTGTTTTTTTTTTCTTTGATTCTTTTTGAGAGTAGATAAGTTTTTCCTCAAACATGATTATGGGACATGACATCCAGATACCCTCCCAGAAACACATCTTTTGTAAATGGATTGTGCTTTTGACAAGATCAGAGAATATTAACCGAGGACACAACAGCTCAGTCACTCAGAAGAGGGTTTTATCAGATTCACTCGCAATTCAGGAATAGAAAAAATATGTTCAAAATAATCAGAACCTTTAAGCAGAAGTTTGCCTTAAAAAGAAACAAAAAGATTGCCAGCCGATATTCTGCTCTGAGCTTCTGCAAGTCTGTTTTGTTTGTATTTCAGTAGAGAGAAGGGTACTGCATTGAAGTCGGAACATAAAGAAATACGCAGATTATTTACATAAAAAAAACTAATCACAAAATTCAAATGAAGAAAACATGAGCAATTGTGACCAGATTTAAATTACGTTACTGCACCTTTTTCTGTTGCACTTTTTAAAAAGAAACTGACTCAGTCAGCAGAGGAATCAGTCATAAAATTAAAATCAGTATCTCTAAAGTCAAACCTTTTAGTTCTGGCTAATCTACTTTTTTTAAAAGTAAAAATACTAATAATACTAATAATAATAATAATAATAATAATGTTTGATATGTTTGATTTTCCCAGAACAGCATAATACTTGTGCTTGAGTCTCACCTTCACAGCTGCTCAGCTATTTTTAGACTCTTACATTTCTGGCTGTAAAACAGATGTGTGAAACTGAGTGTGCACAAGTGTAACAGGGATCATTACATGTCTGAGAGCTGGGCTAATTGACAGTAATGGGTTGTTGCAGTGGGAGAGGTGACTACTGAAGGGGGCAGCAGGAGCCATTTTTGTTTGGCAGCTTTTGCAAAGACCACTCTGCTAAAAGGCTTCATTAACACCACTTTTCATGGCCCCATAAAAAAGATTTATGCGTTTCAGTTTTACAGTTACCGTCATCAGCTGAAAAGTCTTTCACTGCCTTATATTTTTATGTACAATGTCCTGATCCCGAACAAAATGGTCAGACAATAACTTGACGTGATAGAAAGAAGAACTGCAGAAAAAGTCATGGATGGACTTTTTCCTCCATCCATAAGTTTAATGGAGATCAATAAGAACTTTTACATATTTAGTTTGCATGCTGCAAACTAAATATGCCAACTAAAGGTTGGCATGGAGATGATTAAAACCTTATTCATCTCATCACACTTGTTGACCCCTTTGGTTAAGATGCGGAAAATAAATTAAAATGATGCATTTTCCACATCTATGCAAGCTTGCACTGAAAGAAAAAGTTAACATTTGAGTAATTTTATTGAATGAATTTTAAATTCTTAGGCACTTTAATCATTTATGTTCAACTATAGCTTTTCATGTCTAAGAACTTTTATTTTGAAACTCATGATGAGTGTTTCTGTGGGGCAATAATATTAGAAAAAAAGAAGCCACCATGCTAATGAAGGGAATTGTAAGGTTGGGTTCACTAATAAAGAACTTTATTAATGGGTCTTTGGTACACCAATTATTCCTGAAACTTTAAAACTTTTGCACACATCTAAAATTATGCCAATAATGCTTTACACACATTTATAGTCTCTAATCAAGTACTACAATCAATTTTTAGTCACATTTAAACACCTTTTAGCAAAATGAGAAACAAAATCCAAAAGTGTTTTCAGCTTTTATTTGTCAATGAATATTGGGAAAACTATAAAATCTTTTCAGTTCGGAACAGAAAAGCCAATTTTCATTAAGCATTACCTTCCTATACGTATAGCACCCACATTAATTAGGTTTGTGTTGAATACAGTTCATATCCAGGAGGCTCTGGGGGCACGTCATTGGCTCATGTGCAGCGTAGGGCCACAGCGGCGGTGACTCGCGCCAATATAAATTACACCTACCAGCCCCGCACCACAGCTCCATTCCATCTATACGCACACCGAATAACTCATGCTTTGTCAAGCTGGAAATTTACGATTAATTCCACACGAATGCACAATCCGCCCCCACACCCCCCCACCTTCCCCCAGTAAGCTTTATATTCGTAACATTTAGTTTGGGAGTGGTTCCCCAGGTAAATCGATTGAACTGTGAATTCAATGAACATTGCTTTCTAATTTGACTTGAGTAAGTGGGTGACAAATAGTCCGGCCAGAAATCAATGAGGAAAATTATGTAAACAAAAAGGAAGGAAGAGGAGCAGAAAAGCAAATATGCTAGAGTCATTTGCATACTGCAAACTAAATACGTAAAAGTGTATACAGTCTGACACAACCCAAACTAGATGATGAATCCAAGAAAATACTGTATGTTTAAACAATAAGGAATATAAACATCTAGATGGGAATTATAGATGAATTGTATAACCTTGCAATCTGTCAGTCTACTTCACAATCTGAGGTACAAACTAGATCAAACTGAAACAAAAACCAAATTAAAGCTGCATAGACAGCAATATCAAGCATTCAATAACTGCAGGAGACGAAATATTCCATTACTTCTCTCTCAGCAGGCTTTTGTATAAAGAAAGAGAGTGTGAGTGTGTGCTAGTGACCAGCTGTGATCTCACCCTGTAAAATCAAAGTCATTCATATCAAATACTGTCAAAGTGTTTTATTTCCACACATGTTTTTAATCTATTCTGCCAATCACTCGTAAGGTACTGTAACACAATTAGCGCATTAGTGTGAAGTCAATCAATTACAGTTTCCAGATTTTATTGTCATCTTAATCTGCAGAAAATAAGGTAAAAAATAAAAAATAAAAACACCAGAAAAATGATGTCTTTCCAGTTAAGTTGGTAGAAAATACACACGTATTAAAAGCTGTGTAACTTTTTGCTGTCAGAGGTTTGAGAAAGTTTGTCTAAATAATTATTGCAAGTAAAACTCAGGATAAGTAACATACTGCAACATATTGTTGTGCAGAAAAGGTAATTGTAATTCTTTTTTATTTTCCTCTTGGGATGCCTAACAGTGGCGCGGGGCCAATTGAAGGCGCAAGGGCGCCGCCCCGCCGCTCACAACTCGCCACATTACCTTGGATAAGATAGAAAAATAGAATTGATAAAAATGAAATAATAAAATGAAAACATCTTGAAACGTATGCATATAGTCTTCTAGTTGTGTAAGATAAATATGTTACAATTAATGACGGGTAAAGTTGTTTTGTGGATCAACGTTGTCTGATTGGTGACGTATTTCTCCCTGGGGTGTCAAAATATTTGCCCATAGACTCTCATTAAAAGTTGTACATGTGCAGCAGCTTCTCTTCAGTACAACAGATGGGAGCATTCTGGGGCGCACCACCCCTGCACCCAGAGCTGAGTATAGCTCGATCTGCATGGCACCACCCCCCCCCACCCCCACGGGTCCGATGTCGGGGCCGACGTCACAGCCGTCTGTCACAAAGTTCACGTGATTGACAGTCAAGCCGCGGGAGTTGAGACAATCGGACAAAGATGCGAAATGAAGCAGGAGAAATTGAATTATTCAGTGACGTCACTTAAAACAATACCTTCAGAGAGAAGAACATACCAGGAGAAGCTAGAGGTGACCTTAGACCTGATCAGACAAACATCTCAACAAGGCTTGGCTAACTGCATGTGAGAATAACTTGGAAATATGTAAAATGTGTAGTATATTAAAAATATGTAGTCATTTACATATTTAACGCTTCAGTAAAAATATTTTTGCCGAAATAGAACAGTCCTGATAATTGCCTCCATATCTGTAAACATCAAATGTCTTAGTTTGGCATTTGGGCAGCTTCCCAGTCTGATGGGCTTCTGGTGATTCTGTGGCTGCTTTCCACAGAAGAAAGTTAAGCAGGAATCAGAGGGATACAGTCCAACACTGCCTGGAAAAAAAAAAAAGAAGTAATGAACTTGTAAGAATCCATCAGACTGGTATACCTCTGGGCCTTTTTACACATACATATTTACATACATGAAAATATTCACACATTTGGATAGAAATGCCTGACAGAGGTTCAGGCAGAAAATGAAATGATTACCAGTGAAAAATACACCTGAGCTAAGAAAGACAACATTTTCTCTTGGTCGATGAAGGAAGCATGTGGCTGTGCGTGTGTGTGTGTGTGTGTGTGTGTGTCACTCCCACTGCTCATTAAGCAGCATGAGCCCTACTACATCTCTATAGGGGGGACTAATCAGCTAATCATTCTTAGATTACAACCTAATACTGCTACACATACCAGTGTCAAACATCTTTGTAAGTACACGGGCTCACATAGAGAGCCCTATTGTCTCCAAATGGAATTCCTCCTTCCTCTTTCAGGGATTTACACTTTTCTTTGCTTGTACTGAAACACACCTTGGCGTATGGTTTCAAGACAAATCCTTTAAAAAAAAAAAAAAAAACTTACAAGGACATGAAAAGGGAATGCTAAGGATTTGATTTAATATTTAAACCATCAGGGCTCCGGTTGCCAAGCACCTCTCTTGAGAACTCCTACTTGTAATTGGATATTGGACTTCCTCCCAAACAGACCATAGATAGTTCAGATTATTCTCAGTATCAGAGTCCCCCTCAGGGTTGTTGGGTGATTAGCCATCCCTGTTGACTCTCTGCACACATGATCGCACAGAGAGATAAAAGGGAGACATTTTGTAAGCGTTCTCAATGACGCCACCAGACTGAAAATGATGGTCGGAGTTCATTTCAGGAGGAAATGAATAATCTCAGAGGTGACGAGTTCCAGGTTTCTGGGAATCAATATCAGTTCACCTGCTATGGGGAAAGAAGTTGCAATACTGGAAGACGGCTAATAAAGCTAAATTACAGAGATAAGCTCTTAACTGTGATTTGTTAGCATGTGTCAAACATTAATAGCATCAGAAAGATGAGAAACAGGAGAATACTAAAAACAAATCCCACTCCCAGCCACAGCCCTGACACTTTGCTGGAATCTAACTGTGACAGCGCTGCATCGCTTTCTTTCCTCAGGCTCTGGGGTTCACTCTTGAAACTACATTGTTTAAACAACCAAGTTTATAATTTTTTGACTGGATGATTTGCTTTTACCTTTCACTGTGAAGCGTCAAAAGCCCTGCATGATGGAAAGTGATGTAAATCTTTCATCTTTAACAAAATACTCTTTCTGTGGAGAAGACAATATTGCCTTGCAAATACATTTGCACTCTTGGCGTTTTTACATCTTGTGTCGTCAAAATCCCCAAATTCTTGCAGTTTCATGTGAAAGCTCAATAAATAGTGGTACTTTGATGAAAATCCAAAAACTATCGTATGCATTTATTTGAAAATTTGAATCAGGGTTAGTTTACGAAATATATTAAAGCTTTCATCTTCTCATGAAGCACTGTTAATCTATCATCCCAAAATGGAAAGAGCATGCCACAACGCCAAGCCTACAGAGATATGACCATTCACTTAAACTGAGAGACCAAGCAAGGAGGTCATTAATCAGAGAAACAGCAAAAAGAGTTAGTGGTAATTCTGGAAGAGCAGTAAAGACCCACAGATCATGTGAGAAGCAAACAAAAAAATGTTGTTTGCTTTCTTCCTCAATTAATATAGAAGGAACAGAAAATACATGCAAGAACGCACAAGTCAGACAAGGACAGGTTTTTGGCCGACGTGCAAAATGCTGTGTGGGGAAAATGAACGATATATAGCCTCTGACATAACATCTCCACTTTGAAACACGGTGGTGGTGCCATGATGCTGTGGGGAAAGGGACGTCCATTAGAGTTGGTGGGAGGACAGACAGAGCTCAACAACTGGATCCTTTCAGAAGCTGCATTAGATTTGAATGAGGCAGAGGTTCAACCTGTGGGAGAAAAAATATTTATAAACCTGCAATCAGAGTTACAAGGTAATGATTTAATGAAAACGAATTACAATAAGTGGAAAAACACAGAGATTCCACTCAATCTGACTGAATCTGAACCGTTTCACAAAAAAAGGAGAATGGACGAAAGCTCAGTCTCTGTATGTTCAAATGTCTCCAAATCAAACGTTAAAAACCTGCAACTCAGATTGAAGTGAAATGTGTTTCCAAAAAGTGATGACTCAGCGAGACTGAATGCATAAAACATTTTTCGGATTAAAATTTCTTAAAGATGTCTAAAAGCATGGATTTACAAAAAAAAAAAAAAAAAAAAAAAAAAAGGGTTATAAGACTGTCACAAAGTCCCAATAAAATGAGGTGTTGCTAAAATATCTGGACAAGTTAAACGAGAATGAATATTTTTCACAAGGCAATATCCCTCAGAGGTAAATCTAATCTATTTTTACTTAACGTTGTAATGCCACTTACATTTTTAACATAAACATTCTGTTGTGTGTACACCGGTGCCTGCGTGGGTGTATGCTTGAGGCAAAAGACTGCAGAATCTCACTCAAGAACATACATTTCCAGTCATTTCGTCTGTCATTCCAATCTTTCACACACTACAGTCGTATCATTCATACACTCTGAAGCAACTGCCTGGGAGCTTTAGCCTCCAAGGATGGCAGAAGAGTGTTCACTGCTTTCAAGGAAGAAACGCAAAGACGTAGTCAGAGCAAGACAGCTATCTGCTTCACAGCTTGCAGAGCGCCACACTGCCACCAACACTGGGTCTGAAGGCTTCAGTAATGAGCATCATTCAGCCCCCAAAGTCAAGAGGAGTGAGCAGAGAGACTGGAAGGGTTAGGATGTTATAGAGATTTAAAAAAAAAGGCACTCAGTGGAAAGAGTGGACATAATGAGAATAAGAGGGTATGAAAGAGGCTCTGTTGGGTGCACAGTCCATTTCACTTTGGAAACTTGTGGTTTATTTCCCTGCTCAGCTGTTTCACACATTTGAAAGAAGCCTTTTGGGAGCACTGTTCAAAAAGTCCAGACCTCTGCTAAGTCCTGCTGTCCTGGCTGGAAACACTCTGTGACCACCATCCCATGGTGGCGAAAGCTTCACCAGTTTAAGTCAAATGGAAAGGCAACAGGACAGAGAAACGCCCTCTCCCTCCTACACACAAATACACGAAGAAGAGCACATGCATGGCTACACATGCACACAAAAATCTAAGGAAGCAATAACCTAAAGCTAGGTCAAGCAACAGATGAGAGCTCTGCAGTAAACTTTCAGGTGTGTAAATGCATCAGTGGTCTAAGAGCTGAAGCCAGGTCATCCAGTAAGAGGACCGGCTATCAAAGAAAGATGTAGACGGTGGAAGCTTTTGACTCGGTGGGTTTAGGTGGAGGGAGGTTACAGAGTCAAAGTGAGGATCTAAAGAGAGCTGAAAATGATGAGGAGAGACGAGGAGTCATTCAGTAGAAAAAAGAAGAAGAAGAAAAGAGGAGCAGAAAGACATTGCACATCAAATATTTAATTTGATTTATTTTTGTTTTGTTTTGTTTTAGAAATTTAAAGATTACAATGCTCATTTTATTTTTAGAGGAAATACGTGCCTACAGGATGAAGATAACATTTACATGTACCGCATAAAAATACACCCAACACTGACATTACATCAGACTAAACATTTCTTGTTTAGCACACTGAATTCCTGTTTATTACAACATATATGAAAAAGTAAAGGACCAGTCTCAACACAGCCAGAGCCTTGGTGGACCTTCACAATGTGCATGGATCAGAAATCACAGTTTTATACCTAACCCTGTCCTTTCTGGATGAAACTGGATTACACAGAGGCAAACTTTTTACAACCAATATGACTTTTCAAAGAGCCATCAATCTGCACTCCATGTGTTTCCGCTGTGAAGCCCAGAAGGGCTTCAAAAAGCTCGCCTGGGAAATCTGAGATTGCATGATAAGGCCAGTGATTAAAAGAGTGAATGGTGTCACATAAAATACTGTAGCATTAGATCAGCCCTCCTACTGTAACTTGAGTGAGAAAACTTGACTTGATTGGTTTCAGAATTAAATTCATGTTTTGTGTGCATGTATTGCCATAAATAATACATTTTGACTGCATATATGTATATATATAGAAACATATCTATACACTGATTAATATAGCTAGTATTTTGAACAAATGTTATCTGTGTCGGTGAAATATTTTGAAAATATGGATGTGCTTGTGCATTTTCCTGCTATAGGTAAAACATATTGCTTTGCCTTACCTGGAGTCGAGTAAAGGAGTACATTGAGAACAGGAAGTGTTCACGTTCAAGCAGATTTAGTCCAAGGGAAGGTTGGAAAGAGAGAGAGAAAAAAAGGAGAAAATAATATTAGCAATGGGATTCTGAAACATTTACAGAACAAACTACTTTCAAGCGTTTCGTTTCTCAAAGTTATGATTCAAGTAAATTCCACAAAATCACAATTACTAAGTGCTAAAGGCACGTTTAGGCATGATTTGGTAAGTTATCAGGCTTAAAACACGGAAATGGGTGTGAATACATTTACAAGGCGATACAATTCATTATGAACACACCTAAAGACAATTAGCAACCATTAAACTGCGCTAAAACCCAGATCCAAATTCCGATGTGTGTGGGAGAAGGCACAAAGCAGCACATTACTACAGATGACAATATCACTAGTCAGAGCTTCAGTTATGTACAAGGGCTGCCTAATGCAGTCATTGGCACCCGCTGTGGAACTCTACTCCATCCCGCCTCTTTCCTCTTCCTACCCACTCCATCCCGCCTCCTTGCCATCATTATCACTGCCACCAGATACCAATGATGTAAGAAAAAAAAATGTGATGTGGTCTCAACATCCCACATCAGCTACCAGAGAGAAAGAGCAAGACAGACAGACTGGGAGGGAGCTGCAAAGAAGAGGTAAATAAAAAAGCAAAACAATAGGCAAGAGACCGACTGTTAACGCTGAGTGCTGAGAGAGTGGGAGCAGAACAGACCAGGGAGGAGAAGCGGGTGGAGGGACGGGGCACAAATGCAAAGGAAAAGAGATGGAGAGATCCAAGTCGTTATGAGACTGATGTATAATAAACTGCATGAAGATGCCTTCGGGGGTGGGGACGTTATTTTCCGGCTCAACACATAATATCTAAACGAAGACCAGGCAGACAAGTTAGACAGATGCCACTCTGAACTGGGTGCGACTCATAGCCCTATTCATATTTATGAGGATCCATACAGCAGCACTGTGCACTCAAAAAATGTGTAATCTGTCTGTCGTCTTCCTTTGTGTCAGTCTGATCGATTAATAATTACTTAAATTGCACAAAGGGGCAAAATAACAGGTGACATACAGCAGAACTTTCTGGGCTTTCTATAGCAAAAATCAAAGCAAGTCATGAAGGTTGTGTAGTGCATTTAAATTATATATGAGATCACGAGGAGTATTAGCAGCAGTTGGGATTTAGTGATGTGAAATACTGTGCCACCAAAATATGTCATGTTATTCTGATTTAGCAGCTTTCCCACTTCAAACAGACCAAAATGTAGGGTAGTCTGACAATATAGCTGGTGTTTAAAGTTCATCTGAGACCATAATAGATCGTCATTGCAAGTATCTAGAAAAAAAAAATGTTTTAAAAGTTAAAAGGGTTTTTTTTTTCAATTGATAAGTTTTGTGGCATCTTCAGAAATTGTTTCACTTGAAGTAGACAAAAGATAGCTTTACTGCAAACGTTTATCTTGCCGTAAAGTAATACCTTCACTACAAACTCAGGTTCACAATATCAGTTTTGTACATTGTAATTAATGTAAAAAAAATACAATGTTTTAGAAAACTAAAACCACACTGGAGTTACAGAAGACGTCTACTAAATCTTTAAAGTGTTACATCTGGTATCAGCAATTCTGCGAAATAGTTCTCCATTAAAGTGTGGCTGTACTCCTTTTAAAGAGTTTATAAAATGCATGTGCTCAATTCTGTGTTAAAGTCAATTTGCACAACAGTTGTTTGCCTGGAGTCCTTGAGTTTGTAGAAATGTATTCTCCTGAGATTGCAAGAATTAGCAGTGGAAAGTGGCAACTTCCTTTACTGTAGGTAAACTGCCCCATTCTTCCAGTTTTTACATGACCGTACAACGCATTTAAAATAAATCAAATGTAAAATAAGTTGGTTAATTATTGCACTGTGTGTACATGTTTATATAGTTTATGGTTTTATCACACCTGCTTGCATTTCCATCCACTTTGTTTGGCTCAAGTACTTCAGCACATTTGAAGGTTAAACTAGTCATCTGTTTCTGTCTCAATAATTTATTTCCGTCTCCAAATCCCCCCAAAAATTGTTTCATCTCTGCTGCCATGCATCAGGCTCTTTCCCCTCTCCTTGATCTTTATCTCACCACGTCCTCCCTCCATCACTCCCTCTCCCCACGGATCATCCATTAACTATCAGCAGGGTTGCCGAACAGTAAGAAAAATCAATGGCTCAGACGTTCCCCCCCCTTAAACACCAGTGATTTTCAGATCCAATTTAGGCGTACGAGTTTTAAGAGGATTTTATTGATGACATGGGCACAGTGTGAATTAATTCATGAATACGAGTGGGGAAGGGACAGAGGTTGGTGGGGTAAGTGGGAGTCCCACCACTCCACGTGCAAGCCCTTAACAGCTCACAGAGGAGAAAGGGTGGATTGATGGATAAACAGAAACAGAACTGCTTTAAAGCCAAAACAAAAACAGGTTTAAATTTATACGAGTCTCTCTCTTCCACATTCATTTCCCCCCAGCCTATTTTTTTTGGGGGGGGGAGATTACAGCACAATGTATCTGCCAGTGGAGACAGCAGCAACACGTTGCCATGACCCAAATACAGCAGAGTGCTATGATGATTGGCTAAGAGAAGGAGCTGGGTGGGGGTGTAGTGTGCAGCACATCAGCAGCAGCAGCACCTTTGAAATTCAAACATTTACATAAGCATTTTTGTTTTTTAATGGACCAGCTCAGTTTTATAATTTCCTATCCCCTCCCTACCTCCACTCTCACCTGTTACTCCATCAACCCCACTTTGTCGTTTCGCATTTTCTCCTACATTTTTGTTTATTTTACACTTACAGGCCGAGAGAACAGGGTGGGTAAGTCTGAAAACGGTGGAAAAATGCAGAAGATATTAGTCAGCATCAATTAAAGCAGTGGCATTAAATTGTTTGGCATTGTATAAAGAGTCAGTAACACACTTTAAAGATCTACATTTTACTCCAGCTGCAATTTCTTGATCACTCCAGACATTCACTATCACCGCTTCCATTATCAGCTCGTTAGAAACTGAGTTAACTATCGAATTTCATTTTGTCCTAATGGTGTTTAATCTGCAGGTCCTCAGAAGACTGGTGTCCACAAATATTAGGCATTTCAAGGAAGGAAAGGCATCCTTTTCTTTTATGTTTGCTTCTATGTTTGTTTGTTTGTTTGTTTTTTTTAAAAAAGGGTGTTTGCCATTCATGGCACGCGTTTACATACCACATTAATTTCCTCTATTATTTGCCTCTCTCACATGTTTTGCCCTTCCTTTCGTTGAAGGTGAATTTCAAGCAGTTTGCATCTACTTCATCAAAATCACACATCTGTAAGAAATCAAAGTCAATTTGTACTCTTGCCAGTGACTATTTATGTACAATTAAAGCAGGCTTAAAGATGAGGTCTCAACATTCAAGCTGAAATATCCTCAATGAGTTATCAAGTTTCTTTTGATCCAAGGTATCAGTTGGATTTCTGAATCAAATTTTTGATTTTCTTTTCCACGTCAGGAAGGAAACTCAATTTCTGCCTGTCTATTGTTTGTGTCGGCCAAACCCTCAGGTAGACGTGTGATTATTTTCTTCATCAAATCAAAAGGAAAGGCTACTGAGGCTTCCCATCTGTCTGCATCACGTGACCTGCTCTTCCAGCAGCGCTCAGATGTCCACATACATCCACTTGCTAAAAAACAGAAAACAAATGTCACTAAAGGGGATGTATTGTGTATTTTTCAGGAACGTAGTTCTATACTATAGCACAGTTGAGTTACTATGCTAACTTCAGTTATAAAAATGCTGCATAAATCAAACATGACTTTAAAAAAAAAATTGACTTTGCAAATTAACACCTTAAAATTGGGCCTCTGCCTTTTTAAGAAGCTCCCGCTCTAACACTCTGCCTTCAGCACACCATCACAACATTTCACCATTAAGCCTTTAACAAGGATTTAATCGGTGTTTCAAGCTTATTTTAAGCTCAGCAGATGCATGGTTCCACCAGGTGTTTGCTAATTGCTGCTGCTGCTAGTTTGAAGGAGCTGAGTCGAGCAGTGTAAGGCTCTGCTACACAGAAGCTCGGCTTGGAGTCTGCAGCTTCAAGGAGGAGTTGTGTGGAAAAAGGCGAAGTTTGGGGAAAGCAAATGTTTGGACAGCCCCAAACGGCTACAACAGGAGCTGAGGCAAAAGTTCTGACTGCATGAACCAGTCTGCGCTAATCCTCCGTGCTGCAATAACTTTCAAGTCTCACCTGGGGCCGTTCAGTGGAGTTTGGGAGTTTTCCCTTTGCATTTATGGATTGATAAGAAACAGAAGAATGAACATGTTAACCACCTATTACAAATGTGTTCAAAGTGAACAGATTAAATCTCAAAAACCTCAGTTTCTTGGTACTTGTTCAAGCCTCAGTATAAACGACCGGAGTCATCGTGAAAGAAAGCAACCCCAGAGATGGCAAACATGCGGGTTCCTTCAAGAACACAGAACAAGCCCCACACATATCCATGTGAAGCCGCATAGCGGGGAGTAAAAAGCACCAGGAGGAGGCACGCAGGTGCCACTATATGCACTTCATAAAAGTTAAACTTGCGCATAGCTTTATACTTTGGATAGTATAAGAACTGAATAGATGCAAACCCGGGCTGATGACTTTCTAGAGTCGCTGTCCATGAACGTGGATACCTTTCAATTACCACCATGTTTATCGTGCAAAAACAGACCAACCTCAGCTCACAGCTTGGGAAAACCGTGCAGGTTAGCTGTGCACAAACTTAAGTCTGCAGTCAACCCTGCCACAATGAGGCTGCAGGGAACAGGGTATTTATAGAGCACAGCACCCTCTATTCCTCTGCCCTTCATTTCCTTTTACACAGACTAAGCTTTTTTTTTATGTCTTGAAGAAAAGTAAAATCAAAAGAAAAACACCTTCAAAGTACTGCAATGTGATCACAAGGACACCTTGTTGTGTGTCTCCCCCCCCCTTCTCTCCCACCAGCCCGCTCAGTGTTTTTTTTTTTTTTTCTTTCCCAGGGGATGCAAATGAGGCCAAATTTTTCCTCTTATGCAATTTAATCAGAGTGATGACGCAGGCAGCTGCTTACAGAAGAAGGGGGCTACCTCTCTCAGACAGCAAGAGGTTTTCCTTAGTCTTAGTAGATTTTGCAAAACAGCCCAAGCAAACATTAATTCAAAATCATGATGTATGGTGAAAATACATGACGCTCATGACCCCCCCCCAAACACCAACAGAAAAAGAAAAGAGAAGAAAGAGAAAGATACAGATACATAACAACAACAAAAACAAAAACTAAAAATCAAAAGCTCACATGCACAAAAAGGAAAACGACAAAAAAAAAAAAAAAAAAGAAAAAAGAAAAGCTGGTGTTTTAAAGTACAGTACACACTAAAACGTTTATGCAAATAAAAAAGTTTGCTCAGTTTTTACAAAACTGTCATTTCATCGAGAGAAAACAATTTACATGTTAGAGGTTTCTTATCCATTTCAAATGTTACATGTTTAATATAATTTCCACATTTAAAAACATTCCTTTAAGCTACTGAATATATCATTTTGTGCAAGTACATTGTTTCACATTACTACACAATATAATTTCAATTATTGAAGCAAATGTGGGAAACATTCCAAATGTGGAAGATTAAAAAAAAATTAAAGTTACTGTAAAATACATTTTTCTTATGCCAGTATACATTTCAATGAGGTTTATTGTTTTTATAGTAAACCCCATTGCATTGTGATATTATCTGTCAATGGTTTTATTGAAACTAATTTTACTTTCTGACTCTTCCAGAGATGAGGGTTTTTCATGTTGATACATAATATTGATATTCTTCAAAAACCAAATTTCCTGTGTGAAAATCTTGAACTTTAGACAGCTTTGACATATCTCACTTGTAATAATGTGATTTTCCACATGCATGTGTTTTTCCACTTGGACATTTTTAAACAAACTATCAGCATTACAACAACATCTCCACTAACCAAACATGGAGAACTTGGCCTGTTCCGACACGTCTTTTACTCTTTAATGACTAACTGCATGAACACTTTCAGTTCGGTTAGTTTCACTGTTGTACTCAAAAATAAACTCATTTTTTGCAACAGTTTTTTTTTTTTTCTGTACATGCTTGAAGGTGAGTTAATAAGTTTATCATTTCACTTTCCACCTGCATGCCTGCAAACATTTGACATGGATGGTCACACTCTGAGCAACATGAAAGGCCAACCACTTGGCTCAAACTTACATCAGTAGCCAGGAGGAGTGCCCAAGGCAAACCACTGCTTCAGAGTCACAAGCACCACCCTGTAGGTGTGTGAACATGTATGCACCCCCAACCCTCCACATTTCTGTCTGCGCCCATCTCTTTTTCACATCAACACCCTGACTCTCTGAAACTTGGGTCATAAGGGCAGCTAGAGCAGCATGCAAGTGTGTGGGTGAAAGCTGGGAAGTACTCGGTGTCTGACTTACAACCCAGACTCATCGTAAACAGCTGCAAAACTGAGTGAGCAATATGATAAGACAGAGCAGGGAGAAATTGTTTGGTGTGAACACAAGGACCTTGTACTGAAATGGAAACAGCATTAATAAGAAAAGCCCAGAACCAAGGGAACAACTACAAGGGGCACAAAAAGTAAAGCATCCATAAACTGCTTGTGAAAGGACCTTTAAAACATGGCCAATATTTCTCTCTTTGGTCTGCATTTTGGAGAAGATGAAGCTCACTTGTTTTTTTTTTTTCCTGAGCCTGGTACAACCAGATCAATAGCACTCCCAGAGCAAACCTATTATTTTTCAAAAGGCTCCAACAAGGAGGGGAAAAAAAGGAGAGAATAAGAAAAAGAAAGAAAACAGTGGATTGAACAAGGACGTCTTTATCTTCTGCAGCTCTGACCAAAACACCAAAAAAAAAAAAAAAAAAAAATGTTTGCATGCAAGAATCTGTAAAGCACTCAAACCCTGAACGGGGGATGCTATCCACCATTTTCTTTTTAACTCAAACATTGACAATAAAACAAATTTTGGTAATTAAGTATGGATTTATACAACAGGGAATTGCAAAAGATATTTTTAAAACCACAGTAAAGAAACAAAATTCACATTGTGCATTGTGACCATTGAGATTGAAGACTTCACAGGACATCTGAGTGCAACAAGTTCAATCTGACTTGGTCAAATCAGAGTGACCGTGACTGCATCTAAGCCATGTTATACCAAGCCACAAATGGAGAAGCTGGAACAAATGGTTACAATTACGGCGTCCCATCCCTGCCAAACACCACAGGGGTATAAGAAATCACAACAGTGCATATATTAATCGAGAGCACGCATAGATTTGATCATGACCACATTTCCCTTTATTCATAGGCCCATGAATGGCTGCATGGCAAGCAGAGAGCATGCTCTGTGCACCAATCCGTACGTCAGAAAATTGCACTCACTCTGCTTTAGTGTTTGGCCGGATTTTCAGCTCAAAACCGATGACAGCCAGCACGGGAATTTACCTAATGGGAGAAAAACATGATGTGGATTCAAAGAGTGGAAGATGAAGAGAAGGTGGGGAGGACAAATAATGGCAAGAAGGAAGGGAAAATGTAAGTTTGTTGATTTTGCCTTTACTTTTCCTTACTTTCTTATTCCATTTTTGTCTTTCCTTGCCTCCTTTTCTCTGCTTAGGCCAAGTCCCATGCTGGCTGTCACCAAATTTCAATTGAAAATCTGGCCAGTCACATCACTCAGAAGGATTCCCAACGGACAAACACGCCCACTAAACACAGAGAGGGAGTGTGATGTTTTGTTACGCACAAAAACTGTGTTAAGCTAGTTTGATTGGTTTTATAGAAGACTCTAGCCAGTAGCCTTTAGGGTAAAGAAAGTCATTGCAACTTGATATGTGCATGTCAAGGTACCAAATGACATAATACCCAGTGGCATTTTGTTCTGTAGTATAAATGATGCAAAGGACAGAGCAAGAAAAAACAAGCAAGCAAAAAAAGTAAAAGAATCAGGCATCACATCTGGTGGTACAGAGAAAAATACACCAAACTTACAGCAAGATTTTGAAGGGGTAACATGAAAACGTGAAGGAATTTATTCGTGGGGCATTGTTCTGAAAACTGGTATATGCTTTTCAACCAATTTCCTGGAAAATGTTTACGAAACGCACGTTCAAGCCCAACACACAAATAAAACACATATTTAACGACAAATACTTCTTTACAGACGAAACTGCTTTGGTTTCTTGCTTGGTGCATGTTTGAAGTCATTCGCCCCCGAGTTATACCAGGCATGATCTACTATATGGAGCTGCTTTGATGCAGCAGTCTATTTGATGCGGCTTACACCTCCAGCTTTTTATGTTCAGTGCTGGCGGCTTCAAACATTATTGCCTTCTTCCTTTCATATCTCACACCTGATGCACATATTCACAATGACAAAACATTTACTGTGATGCTGCGAAAATTTCAGTAAAAACTGTAAAAAAAGAAAAATAAATAAAAAATTAATTATTTTCATGATTGAAAAATCCAATGGACCAATTGTTCAAAGATTAAATGTACAACCACATTTATTGCCATCAATCAAAAGATGTTTAAAACAGTACTAAAATATTGTAGCATTATTTGATCTCCAAAAGTTCACGAAAACAAACTTAGCTACAGTATATTAAGGGGGAAAAAATCCCTAATGTTAAAAAAAAAATACTACTTGCTACAATAATTTGGTAACCCTGCTCTCGACGATCTAGATGAGTCCTGTAACTAGATGCTCTCTACTATCTCAATCCACAAAATTTGCTAAACACAGATTTATTTTTTGAAAACTGTAATTTACCCCTTTAGAAATCTCAATAGGATTATATGCTCTCCAATCATTAAAGATTAAAGTTATTAAAGATCGATTTAGAAGTAAAATTTTGATTTTTTATTTTTTTTATTTTTTACCTCACTGTGTGTGGTGTGAAGAAAAATGTGTCCAGCAGGTGCATCAGTGATTTTGTTAAAACCATCCCCTGACACGGGGTTTCCTACCTCACAATGAATAAACATGCAAAACTAAAACCGTTTCTAAACTGTGGGAATAAAACACAATTTTATTTTAAGCACTTTTGTGCATCTATATCAGCGGTCTCAACAAATTCACACGTCCTAGTGTCTTTTACTGTTTCCACCTTGTGAGGCTCCAGAAGTCTCATAATGAAAAAGGAGACATTCTTTTTTTTTTTTTTACATTTTTGGAACTTTTTAGTTTAAGTTCATTCTCATGCACCACCACAACATGCACAAGTTTATCCAACATTAAAAAAAAGATGTTGATTCAAGTGAAGACGGTGCTCATGTGTTCGTTCGTCACTCGGTAAATTCTTCTGACTCCACACTCAATGTTTTGAAGCTTGTAAGCGTATCTGCATATCTCATTTTCCACTTCTATCTGCTCCCCATTTCAAGCAACGTGCCGACATCCTAGCAGAAGACGCCAGGAAAACAAGTGTGAGCGGTGAACTCTGGGAAAAGTTTTCTGCTTCAACTTAACTTGTGTTTATCTTGTGATCCAACAAAGTCGGTGCCGAGATTAGAGGGGGAAGTGGTTATGCAATACCCTCTCGAAGATGAGCTCGACCAATGAACATTCTGATAGGAGACTTCTGCTTAGTAACATAATCATGCTCAACACACAGGGGAGAGACGGAGAGGAAGGCACCGACAGAAGAGGGGTGACTGACTAACAGGGAACGAGAGAGACGCAGAGAGAGAGAGAGAGAGAGAGAGGAAGAGAGAGAGAGAGAATGCTACAGTCATATTCTGCATGACAAATCTGTGTGACAAAATTGTGGATGGATCTTTTGTTTGGAGTCAGCATGTGATCTTGAGACTTTGGGCTTTGATGGGAAGCAGGAAGGCATCAACACCTACCTCCACACCCACCTGTAGCTACATGCCACCGGTCTCCTGGGCAACAGGATGGGAATAACAGCAACGAGATGTGAAGGGTGATACCCAACAGAGCTGATTCTTTGTGTGAGCGTCTGTGCAAATAAAAGCAATATTTACATAGTTCCTGTGTTGAAACGTTGGTTCAAAGTGAAATCCATTATTAAACGCGTTCCACAGTAAATATTTGTGACAAAACCTATAAAGGGATCGCAATCGCTATCCACATAATGCACCTGTGGTAATTCATCACTATTAAACCTAGTACAAATACACACAAGATTTTTTAGTAATTTTTTTTTTCCAATTACATAAAGTGCACATAAGAGTCATTGGTATAATCATTTGCAAAGCACTGAATAAAATATAAACTACACATTATGAGTACGTGATGCCTTGTCGTTTTGATCAACATCCTCAGAGAACTAAATGCTAAAATATTGAAAAAGAAGCTATGATGTCTAATTAATTATTTTAAAAAAATGCAAAAAGATTGTGAGCTGATGTATTTGTATCTCGTGTGGTTTTTAAAGGCAAGAACAATGCAAGGCAGAGGGGTTATGCATTAAATAAGCACTAAAACGTAAAGGATAATTCCACAGCTCCTTTTTACATTTAGTGTATCATTTTCAGTAATTTGGAATGTTTCCATAAGAACCTTATAGCGACTTGGATAGAATTTGTCAGGGTTGAATGATTTTACATTTAAACTCGTTTTTAAAGACAAATTCTCTTCACTCATACAAGACGCAGACGGGCCTTCTTAACTGTAAATGATTTTTGTGTAGAAAATGTACAATCATGGAAGGATCGATAACCACAGCATCATTGGTTTTTGTGATGCAAAGGAAGAAACTAAATGTGTTTTTGCTAAGCTGGCGTTGCCTCCGTAATAAACTAACTGTGGTGACTATGACATTTCTCTCAGGCTGATGCTTTCACCCCAGCGCTCCATTTGTACAAGTAGTAAAATGCCTCATGTTGCCCTTTCTTCACCTCTCCATTTCCATGGCCTCCTTGCTCCATCCTTTGCTCATCCTCCTTATCACCTCGCCTCTCATCTATGACAGGACTCAGGAGTGCTGCTTCCAGGTCCTGATTTGTATCTCTCCAACACTCTCTCTTTGCTTGTTCCATCCCTACACAGGTCCCCTCCCTATCTGTGCTCTGCGGCTTTTCGTCCATGTCAGAACAGAAGCACACCCCGATTCGTATCTCCCCACTCTCAGAAGAATACACAACGCGAGACGCCCAACAAATGATATTCACCCTCTCTTCTTCGGCCTCCTTTCTATCTCTCCACATTTCTGTGACACAAGTTAAAGTATGTATGAATTCACATGATTTATACCGGTCCGAATACAGAAAATGCAATGCATAAACCTCTCTTTATCAGTGCAAAGCACACGTTTATGGGCAAT
The DNA here is from genome assembly GCF_000485575.1 of Poecilia formosa. Lineage (NCBI taxonomy): Eukaryota > Metazoa > Chordata > Actinopteri > Cyprinodontiformes > Poeciliidae > Poecilia > Poecilia formosa. Next base: position 383,369 of record NW_006800226.1, read on the forward strand.
TTTTTAGCACATGTGTGCTCTGCATAAATGACATGGCTCCATCCTTGTTTTCTAAAACATTACAGCAAATAAGATGTGGCCTGCTATTTGCAAGAAAGTGTTCACGCACAAACCCAGGTTTCTTTAAATGTGTCACATAAAAGTCATTACTTTTTTTGCCCCTCGCTGCCATTTCAGAGTGTGCAAGAATTTTTAATGAATATGCTTCAGGCTGTGTTCATGGGTTTGTTTGTTTGTTTCCCCTTTCTAACTTTACGAGTTTTGTCTTCGTGCTAGTGCTGATGTTTCCATCTAAACACAAATATCAACACACTTAAAAACTGGAGTTTCACACACTAATTATTGCCACAAATGTCACATAATTTCTGGCACAAATGTCTCCATATCTGAATCATTTGGTGCCAACATGGTGAGTACATCTAGAAAAGGGGAAAAAAAAAAAAAGACCCTCTTTAGCTGATAAGGAGAACACAAATCGTAGTTTGGAAAGTGCTCCCCCAACAAGCCAGACAGGAAAAAAAAAATTAAATGCTGAAAGATACTAAGTATGAGGTGGACTAATGTTAATACGCTTGATGTTTGAGTGCAACTTAAAAAGGTCAGTCAAGCTCCTGCATCTGCATCAGAGAATTAGCAAGCTTCCTGGACGATGTACACTAATGCCATCTGTTTCAATATTAGCCTCCTGGACAAGAACAGCCCAATGATTGGGTGCCGTCGATCTGAGCTCCCCTGCCCAGATACACTTCCCAGGTGCGCAGTTTTGCACCATGCGACACGATGTGAGTTAACGCAGGAAAATGTTAATAATCCAACGGCTCAGTGAAGCAATGAAACAACCTGGTGAACCCCGTGTCCATTAATCTTCTGTTTAGTTGTACAGACATTGGAGGCTAATGTGGCTAATAATAACAGGTAACTGATGGAGCCAGTCTGAAGCTTAATTAGAGCAGAAAATTGTAGGAACCTGTAGCAGCCTACTCTGCTGCTGTAGTTCATCACTCAAAACAGCAAATGCTGCATGTTACAGTGAACTTAATCACAACGAGAATCGACTTGGAGCTGAAACATGAATTTGGGGGAAAAAATATGTAGGCCATACATTTAGACAGAGAGAGGGAGAGAGAGAGAAATCTCACCTGGGGATTATTTTCCTCGATGAACACAAGTATGACAAGCGCTCTGAGGAACCATTTGTGTGTGTGTGTGTGTGTGTGTGTGTGTGTTTATGCTCGTGTCATATGTTTTATGTGAAACTTCTAGGCGCTCCAGCTACAGCTAAATCACACTCAGCAAGGACTTAATCCCCAGCTCTAATAAGGATCAATGTAAATGCAGAGTGATACTGTTCTTTCCAATGACAGGACCTGCCACAGAGCTGAGGGGATCACTCCACACTCCTCCCACTCAATCCCAATCTTCGCCAAGCTGCACAATCTAGCCACTACACTCCTTTGCGTGTGTGTTTGTGTACTAGTGCATGTCTGAAATCATTCAATAGAGATGAAGTGTGAGATTACTTAGGCACATCAACATCTCTCATTTCGGATTCCCTTTGTCAGTGTCATGTTTTTATATACACCTACACAATACGATGGGAGGAAAGCCAACACTGCATGCTAATGCAGAGCCGAAAACAAAGCTAATAATATCAGATTAGATCTCTGCGTTGAGAAGGAGGCAGATAGCTGCTGCAATATTAGGAGCAACTTACAATAAACAAAAGATAAACTATGTGAGACTCTGAATTTGACACACTTATTACAGTTTCATGAGAAGGTTAAGAGTTTCTCACAGTCCACAATGAATACTAACGTTTGAAAGCTGAGACGTTTATGTGTGCTCAAAAAGCAAAAATCTGATTTACACAGAACTGCCAATAGTCTGTCAGAGCTTCATCAGGAGCTGTAAGCAAGAGAAAAAATGTTTTAAACTTAAAGCTCACATTTCAATCAAATACTTAAAATTTGGATTCTGTTTATTTGGGGAAAATTCAAGTTGTGACAAATCTGACATTTTTGAAATGTTACATATTTAATTTTTTGTAACAGACTTTTCAAAAATGTGCACATTAACCACGTGTTGCACACAGAAAAACAAACTTTTTACTTTGATTCTCTACCATGTTTTACCCTTTCAATAAAATATTATTGCAAAGCGCATTAATTTCTTTAACTCAGTTGTCCAAGTGAAACATATAGAACTTTTACTTATGTTAATTATACAGAATATAACATTTAAGACTAGAATATTACTCCCGATCAATAAAAAAACCTTAAATCAGAAAGCTTTAATTATAGCACACATACGCTGTGGTACTGTATGAAGCTTCTGCAATGTCATAAGATTTATTTCCATCCAGATGATAATGGGAGAGTCCAACCACTGAACAAAGCCTTCTCCAGCACAGCCCACTGATCCTCAATGGGGTTAAGGTCTGGACTCTGTAGTGATCAATCCATGTGTGAAAAGGATGTCTCATGCTCCCTTAACCATTTTCACAATTTGAACCCAATGAATCCTGGCGCTGTCGTCTTGGAATATGCCAATGCCATCAGGGAAGAAGAAGAAAAAACAATCCATTCGTGAAGAAACCTGGTGATTCAGTACATTCAGGTAGTCAGCTGACCTCATGCTTTGGGCACCTAATGAAGCTGAACCTAGACCTGACCAACTGCATCAACCCCAGATCATAGCACTGCCCCCAGCGGCTCACACAGCAGACACCAGGCATAGCTGGTGCGTCACTTCATCTGCTTCTCTTCCTATCCTGATGGGCCCATCGCTCTGGAACAGGGTAAATCTGGACTCAAGACCACACGACTTTCCACTTCTCCAGTTTATGCTCCTTTACCACATAAAGCCTTTTTTCTTGATTAGTGGTTTTCTTATGGTTACACACCTGTTCAGTCCCAATCCTTTGGTTCCATTGTATGTGTGGATGTGCTCTTATTTTTGAGTTGTGAGTTCCTCTTTTGTTATTCTTCAATCTAATTTCTAACATAAGTGATGGCAGCTCACGATCATGAAGGATCTTTCTTCCTCGTCCACATTTCATCCTCAAAGACGACGATTCATCACTTTCTTTCCAGTTTTTAATGCAGGATTGAACATTTCTTAACCTAAATTTAGTATTTTCTGCAATAGTCCTTGATGTTTTCTCTCCTTGATGTATGCCATTGGACTCTTCTTTAACACACTTTAACATCTTTTCCACGAATAAATGGTGTGTCTATCAACATGGTTGTTTAAGAAATGAGAAGCTATTCATTGTATATTTTGGGTTTAAATAACTTGTTGCAGTTGAAAGATAATCCAGTAAACTAGTACCTATTTGCTTTCTTAAATCCAAATCTGTGAATTTTTTAGTGTTTGATCCAAGTAAATTTCACTTTTTAAATAATGTCATTTCTATTTCACAAATGTTCTCATTTCAGGTCCATTGTTTTTGGCGGTTATTATGAGTACAGGCGGGGACAATTTGTGAACTCTAAGCAAAGTCCGAAGGTTGATATTTTGTGTGACAGACTGCTGATTTGTCCAATCGTGGCGTAGCTCAATACTGGAAGAATGGCAGTATGATACTAGGTTTTCCATTCTCACAGAGGCATGTAGACAACATTTTTTGGTCATTGTATTCTGCATCTATGGTGCAGAGATGAAATCAAAGTAACATATGGTGGGTCCGATACCCACTCCCTTACAATACCGAACCGTTGTAGCTTCTTTCATCACAGATTTGTGAAGGTCGAGTGATTTTAAAGGTATCAGAGTTACTTTCATCACCTCCAAGCCATAAACAGGTGAAAACTTTGCTCTCACTTTACCTGTGTCCCAATCAATTAAGCCAACTGCCACTTTAGCTTAAACACCCCTTGGAGATATCTTAATCAATAATATATGCAGCTATACGGGCCTCTATTTCTGCAAATTAATAATGCAAGAACTACCTTCTCGGCGATCCCCTTCACTATCCTTTCGTTCTTCAAATCCCGACTGCCAGTTAATAGTCAGTCTGTACCTCCTGAACTGAGGAGAAGCTGCCAGGTTGGGTTTGCAGCAGAGTTTATAGAGCTCCTTTTTGGACATTAAACTAAGACGCAAAACCTTTTTTTCCTCATGAGGTGCAAACATCTGAAAACTATTTTAAGACAAAATGCTGCTGTGACCTTTCCAAAATGTCAGTTGAAGCAAATGTTCACTTTCTCATAACAAATGAGCGTCTGATAAAAAAAAAAAAAAATCCATTTGGGCATGTAGCTATTTGGAGCTTGTGTGGGTGTATTAATGGCATATTAGATAAATGTGTTTCTGAACTGCATTGAGAGGGTCAGACATCACGTTTTATCAACTATTCTTGTGCCGCTGTCCACTGCAACAAGACCTACAGTGATTTTAAGACATCATGCCATATTTCCTCTTTTGCCAAATGCCAAAAAAGCTTCTGTATTCTCTGAATATTGTTCACTATGCTGCTTTTTGTCACATTGTTAAATTATAGATGAATGGCTGCATTCACATTTTGAAACAACTTCTAGGATTTTAGGATGAGTGACACAGTGGCTTTAAAATATTTGTGTTCACTTCAGCTTTTATTCATTGATATTAACCTGCCGACTGAACTTTCTGTCAG